>NC_056744.1:1132751687-1133054187 GCF_019279795.1 Protopterus annectens | reverse complement strand
GACCATGGAAACTAAAACTTGAGCTTAAGGACTTTAGTGGCAGTTGAAAACACATGAGACATATGGTTTGAATGATTCGGTTTCCATAGCATGTGTTCTTAAGATGAAGTAACTGGATTTTTAAGTATGATGGGTTACACGATAAAACTCTTGTGATAAAATTGTTGTGCTTTTTAACTCCTATTTTTATAATGTATTGGGAAGGTATTTAGTAGGAGGGACCTAAACATTTTTTTTTTTTAACAAAACACTCATTGATTATTTGTCCAGATTTTGTATAATATTTATGTATTTGTTTTTATAAATTTTTGTATTTATTTTGTACAATTTTAGGACTACATTTCATTAATGGCATACATGTGATTTTGGGGGAGGAGACTATGGGCTTTAGAAAGGAAGTGGTTGCAAGCTTTACATTAACTCCGATGAAGTCCCAAAATTGGTAAGGGATGAAAGCGTTTACTTGCTATGTTTTTGAATGGTCACTTTGTTTTAATTTCAATAAAACAAAAGTGGTGAGAAGTCCTATTTGGATATCTGCAACTGTTTCACTGGAGTATGCTGTCTGCTTGGTTGGGATTTTGAATATTTAGAAGTACTATGGAAATCATTGGAAAGGGACAAGCCTGTCAACTGCCTAGATTTTCTCAGAATGTCAAGATTTTTGCCTCACATTTTTGATCCATTCAATTTGTTTTATGGCAAAACACTGACGACTGAAGTCACTATATAACAACATATGCATATGTTTCAGACTTCATGTCCTTTAGAAAATGCGTGCTAATGCAAAACCTGTTATTTTAGCAACATTCTAAGTTTATAAGGGCAATATTTAAAGTTTGATGTTATGTGATCCTATCTCGCCTACATTCTGACTGATGGGTTCGGAGCCGATCCTCGGCTCCGACTCGGCACGCTTATGCCAAAGAACGAAGTCTCTTATTGGCTGAGCTTACTATATCCCAGGATGCACCACTACCAGTCCCCCAGATCTCGTTTGCCGCTAACAAGCAAAGACGTGGTCTCGAGCTGGCTGAGCTAAGTAGTGTTTTCTTCACTTACTTTCCTGTCAGGAATTTCCTAAAATTTCAACAAAAAGCTGTTTTAACAGCTATCTCGTGTTTTTGTGTATGAGTGAATATTTTCTGTTAAATATTTGTGTGGTGATTGCGTATTTTCTGACTAGAGGTCCCCTTTGAGTTGAAGGGCCTTCCCCTGTCAGTCCATTGTTGTTCAAGTCCCGTTTTATTTAGGGGCTCTTGGATCCCTTTAGTTATTTCTGTCTATTTGTGACAGCCTTTGGTTAAAAAAAAAAAAAAAAGAATTTTTTCTGTGATAGTGTGTTTGGTTTTTGCTACTTCACTAAATTGGTTGCCATAATGTCACAGGCTCCTAGGCCTTCAGGTTTTAAGAAGTGCACTAAGTGCAGTTTCAAAATGTCAATAACAGATGACCATTCTCTCTGTGTGTACTGTTTGGGCGCCAAACATTTGCAGGAGTCCTGTAGCGTGTGCCACGCGTTTTCCTCGAGGGTCCTCCAAGAGAGGAAAAATAAACTTATTTTAAAAGGCCTTATTAAACCCTCATTTGAAGAGGCTTTAGCTTCCTCTCCTTCTCCTGCAAAGAAGAAAAGGGCGTCGGCTCCGACCAGCCCGTCGGAACCGACCGCCAAAAGACATAGGCAGGCTTCTCCTTCGGCTCCATGGACTTCGGAGCCGAGGGCGGAACGGTCTGCCTCGATGCCTCCAGCCTCGACTCCTCTGGGTTCGGAGCCGACGGCTGGGGCCTCGAGAGGCGGGTCACCTTCATCGGCTCCACTGATCTTGGAGCCGATGAAGGTTGTCCGCTCAGACACTTCCTCCTCGGCGCCGAAGCCCTCTTCGGCACCGATGGAAATTGGTTTGGACACTCCTTCGGCGCCGATAATTATCGAGTCGATTTGGAGCCGGTCCCCTAGTCCCTTGGAGCCGTTGGAGAGGCCTACTCGGACCCGTTCGGTCTCTTCCAGGTCATCAAGGATGTCAGATTCGGACATAGACAGGGTACTCCAAAGACTTTTCCAGTCCCCAGTCTTTCAGAAATTAGTTTCGGCTCCGACCCAATTGGCTTCGGAGCCGATAGCCCATTCCATTGCCATTCCTCCTCTGTCCGCTTCGGCTCCGTCGGAGCAGGTGCTGATGGAGCCAGTGGAGATCCTAGGGTCGGCTCCGACCCTTACTCCAACCCCGGCCTTCGGGTCCGAGTTTAGCACACGGACTTCTTTGGCCGGGCCCGGGGGTGACGTTTCGGGACCAATGCAGTCGGTTCCAAGCCTCCCTCTCGGTGCTTCGGCCGTGGGACTTCCGTCTGCTATCATGGCTCCGGAGACTGGACCCTCCCAGGATTCTGGAGGTCCGGCCTTCAGAGCTATGAGGAGTGCCTTGGCCAAATCTTCTTTGGCCATCTCTACGGCTTTACCGGCACCTTCCCTGGGCATGGAGACTGGGTCTTTGGCAGTTCCTCTGTCTCTAGGCAGCGGAGCCCCGGGGCCTGAGGTTACCCCCACTGGGGGTTCCCCTCCTCCTGAGGGTCTTTCGGAGTTGTCTTCGGAGGAGCCCCAAGGAAGAGATTGTGCAAGAGGAAGCACGTGGACTCCCCCGATGAGTCTCTTACATCGGACACTGATCTTGATGATGCGGAGGGGTCCCCAAAGTCATCCTCGGATGATGTCTCATTTGCAGACATTCTAGAGATCCTCAAGCAATGAGGCGGCTGGAATTCCAAACCCCCCTCCGCTGATGAGTCGGTGTTCCTCAAGGCCTTCGGGTCTCAGCCCTCCGCCTCCTGGGTGTCTCCGCCCTTCGACGAGCTCCTAGATTTGGTTTGTCGGAGGGCGTGGGAACATCCAGATACTGTGGAACCAGTGCCTTCTCGCCCTAACAAATTTTTGTCTGCCCCACCCGAGAAGGAGTTCTTAAAGGCGTGGCTGTAGATGCCATGGTGGTGGCATCTGCTACCCAGCAGGACGTGGCAGAGGCTTCAACGTCCGTCCATCCTCCTAATAAGGAGTCTAGGAGCATGGACCGATGCGGAAGCGCACCCTGACTTCAGCGGCCTTTACTCTGAGGTCCCTGAATTATTTGGCACATTTCACCAGACTACAGAGGGATCTGGTCAAGGAGCTCTCAGACTCCCTCTCAGGTAACCTACCTGAGCAGCTAGCCCAGTCGGTTGGCTCTCAGTTGGCTACCCTTACCTCGATTTCTAACTCGTCCATGAGGCTCATTTCATATGCAGCCGAAGGGGCGGGCAGAGCGGCAGGCACAGGCGTGGCTCTACGAAGACAAGCCTGGCTCTGTTTGTGTCATTTCGCGGAGGCCTTCAAGTCTTCCTTTGCCGACGCTCCCTTTGATGGGTCCTCTTTGTTTGGACCCAAGGTAAAAGACACTCTTACCCACTGTGAGCAGGAGGGAAAGACTTTATCTGCCGTAGGAGCACGATTTTCCACTCCCTTTCGGCCTTATCCCAAGGCCAAAAGAGGAGGGAAGATGTAGTTCCGCAAATCACAGAAATTCTTTCCTCAACAGCAGGAAGATTCCCCTTCCAGAGGCAGAGGAGGGGGAAATTTTTCTGGGAGACGCCGTCCCAGAGGCGGCAGAGGCCCCCGCAACACTGGAGACCACGAGTCCTTTCGTGGCTCTTCAGCCTCCCACACTCCATGAGGGATTGCCCGGCTGTGCTGCTCCGGAGCCAGTCGGGTGCCATTTTGCCAAGCACCTAAAAGCCTGGGAGTCTATTACTCAGGACAGATGGGTGCTTCGGATTATTGCCGGAGGTTACACCATTCCCTTCACATGCCCACCCCCACCGTCCAAAAAAATCCCGGACCCACCACCCAGTCAAAGGGAAATTGCAGCCGCAGAAGCTTCAAAGCTGCTAGAAAAAGGAGTCATCCAACCGGTCCCCACAGACCAGATCGGATCCAGAAATTACTCAAGGTTCTTTTTAGTGCCAAAAAAGACAGGGGACCTGAGACCCATTTTGGATCTCAGCAAACTAAACCAGTCCGTCATGAAGTCCAAATTCCAAATGGTCACTTTACAATCCATTCTCCCATTGTTGGAGAAAGATGTTTGGATGTGCTCCATAGATCTCAAGGACGCCTATTATCACATACCGATACATCAGGTGTCCAGGAGGTATCTGCGCTTCAGCCTGGGAGACAGTCATTTCCAATTTTGTGCACTGCCCTTTGGTCTCACCACAGCCCCCAGGGTGTTCACCAAGTGTTTGGCAGTAGTGACTACTCACCTGAGGAGTCTCGGATTCCAAGTGTTTCCCTATCTGGACGACTGGCTCCTGACTGCCACCACCAGGCATCTACTACTAGAGAACCTACAAGCCACCATCTCCCTGGGTGCTTCCCTGGGAATTACATTCAACTGGTCAAAGTCTGTCTTGCTGCCTTCTCAGCGCATAAGATTCATAGGAGCAGAGATAGACTCAAAATTAATGCGGATCTTCCTTCCTACCGAAAGGATACAAACATTACAAGATCAAGTCCGAGCCCTGCTTCTAAGATCCAAAGCCCCAGCCAGGATGGTCCTGCAACTTTTAGGTTCAATGTCTGCCACGGTTCTCCTAGTTCCTCTGGCAAGGTTGCACATGAGGATTCTCCAGTGGCTATTATCGACACAATGGTCTTTTCAAGATCTCCCCCTCAATCATCACATACTGATTACAGAAATGTGCAAACGGGACCTCCGCTGGTGGCTTCTGCCATCCAATCTGAATCAGGGAAGACCCTTTGTTATACCCCCTCCGGTGGCCACCTTGACTACGGATGCCTCCCAGACGGGTGGGGGCATTGTCTGGGCAGGTCAGTTCAGGGTTCTTGGCTTCCAAACGAAACATTTCTCCATATCAATGTGTTGGAAATGAGGGCTGTACTTCTGTCCTTACAAGCCCTCCACAAGTTTCTCCCTCAAGGCATTATCGCCATCCACACAGACAACATGTCGGTGGTCTGGTATCTAAACAAACAAGGAGGGACCAGATCTTACCCCCTTTGCAGAGAGGCCATGAGGGTGTGGGAATGGGCAGTGGCTACCAAGCTTCCTGGTAGCGACCCACATTCCAGGCAAATCCAATGTATTGGCAGACAGACTGAGCAGGACTATTCTCTCTCCTCACGAGTGGTCTCTGAACGAAACAGTAGCAGTTCAGATTTTCAAAAGATGGGGGATTCCGTGCTGTGACCTGTTTGCAACACCACGAAACACGAAGTGCAAAAGGTTCTTTTCCTTGACCCCGCGTCAAGGGGAGACAGCTACGGATGCTCTAGTCCAACCTTGGCCAACAGGACTGCTTTATGCTTTCCCTCCGATTCCACTCCTCCCCAAAGTCATCCAGAAAGCTTCCCAATTGGGGTCCACAATGATTCTAATTGCTCTGTACTGGCCTCGTCAGGTATGGTTCCCCTACCTACAGAAATATACCCTGGACGGTCCTTGGTTCTTGGATCTAATTCCGGACCTTCTGGTTCATCAGTCGGGACAACAGCACCAGTCCCTTCACACTTTGAAATTAACAGCTTGGCTCCTCCACTTCCGACTATAGTCAGAAATCACACCTTGGACCCGGAAGTTATTCACATTTTATCTTCAGCCCACAAACCCACCACTAAGAAATTGTATCACAGTAAGTGGAAGAGGTTTGCTATCTGGGCTCAACTCAGAGGCTTAGACCCTATTACTGCCCCGATACCAGAGGTCTTGAAATTTTTAACATCCTTGTTTAATCAAGGATCTTCAGTCTCTACTATTAAAGTCCAACTAGCAGCTATCTCCAAATTTCACGATTCCATAGACCCACCGTTGATGAGCAGCAGATTATGTAAAACTTTCATGAAAGGTGCTGTGCTTTTAAGACCCCAGTTTTTCATCCTGCGCCTCCGTGGGATCTTGATTTGGTACTTCGTGCCTTAACATCTTCCCCCTTTGAACCGGCTGCTACATGTGAGTTGAAATATCTGTCTTGGAAAACTGCCTTCTTAATTGCAATTACCTCTGCAAGAAGAGTTTCAGAACTTCAAGCCCTATCTATCAAACCACCGTACTTGATTTTTCACAAGGATAGAGTATCACTTAGGCCTAATCCATCTTTTGTCCCAAAAGTTTGCTCTAATCTCTGTCTCCAACAATCTTTAGAGCTACCTGTTTTCTTTCCAAAATTTTCAAACAAAGCGGAATACACCTTCCATACATTGGATGTTCACAGGCAATTGCGCTTCTATCTAGATAGGACTCAACAAATTCGGAAAACAGATCAATTGTTTGTGTCCTTTTCAGATAATAAACTGGGTAAAACCATCACTAAAGCTACTATTGCCAAATGGATCAGAGATTACATAACTCAAGCTTATTCCTCTTCAAATAAACAACTTACAACATCTGTCAAAGCTCACTCTACTAGAGCTATGGCTACCTCTATTGCATTCCATTCCAAGCTCGCTATTTCTGAGATTTGTGCTGCGGCTACTTGGTCCAACCCGCACACTTTCATTTCCCACTATAAATTGGATGTGGCATCTAAAGGACGAGCATCATTTGGTTCCACGGTACTCAGGAGTGTTTTCCAGTGAGCCACCCAGGATTTAGGTGCTAGGACGCTGTCCCATCAGTCAGAATGTAGGCGAGATAGGATCACATAACATCTTTTAGTTATGTACTCACCATAACTTCAGATGTTTGGGATCCATCTTGCCTACATTCCTAATACCCACCCTCCTTCCCCCTGCCTTGGAGATCAGAAGAGATTGAATGGTTTGAGTTCTACTGTTTTTATCTTGTATCATCTGTCAATGTTATATAAGCAGTGCATGCGTGTGTGCATGTATGCGGACAAACTAGATCTGGGGGACTGGTAGTGGTGCATCCTGGGATATAGTAAGCTCAGCCAATAAGAGACTTCGTTCTTTGGCATAAGCGTGCCGAGTCGGAGCCGAGGATCGGCTCCGAACCCATCAGTCAGAATGTAGGCGAGATGGATCCCAAACATCTGAAGTTATGGTGAGTACATAACTAAAAGTTCCAGATTCTGGGTCTTTGACCCCCCATCATTATTTTTGTCTTTGTCCAGATTATTTGTGTTTAGAAATCGAGAGATATGGATAGGGTGGAAATGCATACAGGAATGTTCCTGACCATGGGAATGATAGAGCATCTATCTTCCAAGAATGGCTGCAAGAATATCTTGAGCAGAATTTTTTCAGTTGTCTGTTTTGAAAGGAGGTGAACAGATCTGTTTGAGGTGTTCCCCATATTGGGACCAAGTCCTGGAAGACTTCTACATGGAGCTTCCACTCATGAGGGAATGTCCAAGATCTACTTAGTCTGTCTGCCACTATATTTTGCTCTGCTGGAAAGTACAAGGCCTGAAAAGTCAAAGAATGTTGTACAGCCAGCACCCAGACAATCATTTCCAACCGGCAAAGAGGGTATGACCTTGAACCCCCTTGCTTGTTCAGGTACCACATCATGGTAATGCTGTCTGTGAGCATTAGAAGAAGACCCAGAGTCCACAAGTGGAGAACTTTTAAGACATGAATCACTGTCAACATCTCTTTTACATTTATGTGCTTTGGTATGTCTTGAGGACACCAAAGTCTTGCACTTGAAGTCCTATGAACACAGCTCCCCACACAAATCTGAACAGTCTGTCTGGACAAATTGGACTGGCATCTGAAGACAGAAAGGGAGTCCTAGATTCAGAAACAATTGATCCCTTCACCACTTCAGTCCCTGTTTCACAAATCCCAGTACCAGTACCTGAAAATCCAAGGAATGAAGATGCTGGGTCCAAAAATACTTCAAGTACCATTAAAACATTTTCATGTGTAGTCTAGCCAGTGGTATCATGAGTAACACTGATGCCATGAGGCTTATAATTTCCAGGAACTCTCTTGTTGAGGCCATATACAGAAGAGAGAAATCCAAGAAAATGCCCTAACAAGTCAGACGTTTGTTTTCTGGCAAGAAAGCTATTCTTTTTACCATGTCTACCAAACATTCCAAGAAAATTTACCAAATCAACAACAGACTGTATAAATCCACAAGAAAAATGGGAATACTAAATAAACCACCAACAGACATGTTTATTTCAGGTAAGTGCTTTTGTTCTGCATATATAACAAAACTTCAGACATCATTAGTTAACCTCCACTCCATTAAATATTTAAAAACAGTCACATGATATTACATTCATTCCCATTTAAAGAGCACCCTTGAAAAAATAAATAAGTTAAATACATGTATATCAAGGACCATTCATAAAAATGGGCAGCAACCACTATAATGGTGATCCTGTGCAGCGGCCCTTACTAACTGTAACACAGCATGTTTGGGGAGGAGAGATCTCGATTCTAAATGAATGGCTTCAGGATTCCTTTACCTTCAGTGGACAAAGTACATGGAACACCAATGATTTATCCGAATGTCTTGGTGAGTTGGATTATAAATTATTGAAGCTAAAAAAGTTACAGTTGGAAAATGCTTATTTTCTGGAAAATATTCATTTGAAGTGTGTACCCAAGGGCCTTAGAATGTGGAGATATCCGAAAGGGATGGAGAACGATTCGTTCCTGTATAAGGAATTACTTGCACTCTGTGATAAACAAGGGTGTGAGTATATGGAAGTTGTTATAAAACACAATAATATATGGATTAATAGACTTACGGGTGAAGTTAACTCTTTGAACGAATCTATTGTTTCCGATTTGAGATATGAGGACTTAGGTATAGAGTATTATCGGATTTTTAACAGTATCAACCAGCAACTGCAAAAGATCAAAGCCATTAAAATTAAAAAATTGGAGAGGGATAGAAATGAATACCAGAATGGGACTGCCTACCCTGATCCCTCCTGAATCTCAAACTTGGGTTAGGGGGAGTACCTTCACTACAAGTACAAACATTAGAGGAGAGGGTCATGGAAAAGATTTTAGAAATATGGTGGATGTTGAAGAATGTAATAGTAATTTTAATCAACAGATTTTCAGTTGAGGAGATCAGAACGACTGAAGAACTGGCAATACAGGAACCAATGGGAGACCAGGGAACATGACACACCACCCAGAATGAATCAGAGAGAATCGAGCAACAGGTACAGGCCCTCGACTCTGAACCAATGCAGCTCACAAAGGGGAGGGAAACAGGTAAATGTTTCTTTGTCCACAGTTGCTTTTGGTGGTATAAATGAACTTAATAAACAGAAAACTGGTTGTACTATTATTAGAAATACTGACAATGACTTTAATATTTATAATTTTTCCGAGAGTAGGGCGCATGTATCGGAAGTCTTGATGGACTTTAAATTGTATCTATCTTTGGAAACTGAATTTAACCTTCCCTGGGATTCACGAAGCTCCGTGCAAGAATAAGACACGGAGCGGTTTGTGTCTGTTTAGAACAGCAGCTCACCTTGCATATGCATGAAGGTGCGCTGCTGTTTAATCTACATGGACTTGAACCATGAACGAGTGCAGGGGGCATGTCCGAGTAGTGCATGGACATTAAACATTCCCCCTGCACTCAGAAAGTGTCATAAAGCACTTTCTAAGCTGAACTAGCATAATATTAGAGCTCTGCTATAATATTATGCTAGTATTTCAGTGTCTGAAGACACTGAAATAAAAATGACAATAAGAAAGCAATGCAGGGGGTATGTTACAGGTTCAGTGACCCCCCCCCCTGCATTGCTACAGTGCCGTATGGCAATTTGGAACCTGCTAAAGCAGGAAATGTGTGCAAATGCACACATAATAGGGGATAAATCCCCCAAAAGTGAAAAAGCACAAGCACAGCCCCACAAACATAGAAAGTTGATAGAGAACAGGTCATGAAGCAGCATGAATCACATAAGGGTAGAAGTCTGAAAGCAAATGTATGGCAACATTCCCTCACAGCAGTTCATGTTAACAAAGGCACAAATGAAGGGGGGAATAAAACTACATTAGGGACATGCTTGAAAAATGGCCCTCACACACTTAGAAAACTGATAGATAACAGGATCTGTATTAGCAGGAGTTCCTGAAGGATAGAAGCCTGAAAGCCAAATCAATGCCAGTATTTCACGATTGCAGTCCCAAGTAGTTGTCAGAACACCACAATACACACCCACATAACCTAATAATATAATAATAATATTATAACTATTTTTCCACCAGCCTAAGGAATGTTTAAGTGTAGCTAAGTGGGCGTGCACGTTACGGCCGTCCACTTAGCATAGCTTAAACATCCCATAGGAGCTAAATGCAAATAGAGAGGTGAAATTTACAAGCCGAGGTAGTCTAGTGGCTAGAGTCATGCTTTACATGCAGGCATTCACGGTTTGAGTCCCAAGACAGGCAAATTATTTTCCTATGTGAAAGTAGTGTTAAAATTATTTTGGTAAACGTAAATTATGTAGCAACTTTTTTTTTTATCAACCAGGGTAGTGTAGCAGTTCCAAAAGTGAGATGTCAGTGTAGAAAAGATGTGAAACCCTCATATAAACACAAGTGCCCCATGCAGTATAGTCACACAAGAATATAATTTAATGAAAGCACATAGGGGATGTTATGGAAGGTAAACGTAAAATTATAATGTGTATATAAACATTATCTTATAATATAAAATTATAAGTATAATATGCTTAAATGTGCCTTAATCACTCTGTAACCATCAGACCTTGTTCTGCCCAGCAACAAAATAGTCAGCCCTGCCACGTCTCGAACCCGGGATGCTGTCTTCTACAATCACAGCAAAATACCACTACACCATCTGAGCTGTGAGAAACTGCAATGTTTTAACAAACATACCATGTGTTCTGCTCATTTAACATTAATGAAAAAAACAACGGTCACAAGAATCAAACCCATGATCCTAAACATTACGGTCATAGGAATGTATCACTACACCATCTGAGCTGTAGGAATTAATGTTGCTTTTCCAAACATATCATGCAATAGAGGCATGCAACATTAGGGACAAAGCTTTGTGGAACCAGTCGTGTTGTATATAGACACACACACACACACACACACACATATATATATATATATATATATATATATATATATATATATATATATATATATATATGTATGTGCTGCGGTAGCGTTGTCGCCTCACAGTAAGACGCTGTCCGGTTCTATTCTTGGTTAGAGCTTCTTCTGCGTGGAGACATGCGTGAATGGGCGTACCTTTGTTGAAGGTTGTGCGTCAGGGCTGGTAACTCGGCACGTAAAAATCACATACCAATCATTAGCGGACCGGAGTTCCGCTATGGCGACCCCTAACCGGGAAAAGCCAAAAGACACAACATATTCCAAAAATGAAAAATTCCAGCACTCCAAATCACAAAGATAGTAAATCCAACTTCAGATGAAGAAACTCGGTCCCAAAAGCACTTAAATAAGTGTAAGCACTTTTAATACAAAATGGAACAAACATTCAAACAGCTCCATCATGCAGCCATTCGGCTCAACTAAAAAACAGATCGGTGACCGATTTCGCCCCCTGGCGTCATCAGTGTATAATTACAAGCAAGCATCACCCAGCCAGTGTTTTTATAGTCAACATAGACTATGATAGGTTCAGATATATCTATACAATATATAGGATATATTAAACAAAAAACAAAAAGTAATATAGTGAACTCTACCATTAATATAATATTATATATAAAAAAATGATACATTATTATACTTCTGTAATAAAGAAAAAACAAATATAAACTGAAAAAAGTGACATTAATTGCAAACGCTCAAGTAGTGCTTTATATAAACATTTACGTGATCACAGGTCTGCTCTATTTCTCTTTGTAGATATTGATGCAGTTAAGGGTTGTAGATCATCTGATTTAACTAAACATGAGATTTTGGATAAAAAAAGAAATAATATGGATGGTAAAATTGAGGGCTTTATATAAACCTGGGCTTAATGACCATTGGTGATGGATTTTTGACCCTCTTTACCAATTTTATCCTTTCCAAAATGTTTTAGCCTACATTTAATAATATTTATATATATATATATATATATATATATATATATATATATATATATATATATACATACATCAAATAGATACTTCTTAGTTTGTATTATTATGTTTGGTTTATATTTATGTTTCAGTTTATATTTGTTTTTTTTCTTTATTACAGAAGTATAATAATGTATCATTTTTTTATATATAATATTCTATTAATGGTAGAGTTCACTATATTACTTTTTGTTTAATATATCCTATATATTGTATAGATATATCTGAACCTATCATAGTCAATGTTGACTATAAAAACACTGGCTGGGTGATGCTTGCTTGTAATTATACACTGATAATGCCAGGGGGCGAAATCGGTCACCGATCTGTTTTTTAGTTGAGCCGAATGGCTGCGTGATGGAGCTGTTTGAATGTTTGTTCCATTTTGTATTAAAAGTGCTTACACTTATTTAAATGCTTTTGGGTCCAAGTTTCTTCATCTGAAGTTGGATTTACTATCTTTGTGATTTGGAGTGCTGGAATTTTTCGTTTTTGGATTGTGTATTGGATTCCATGCACCTATTTTTTCGACGCGCACTAATTCTTTTGGTGTATTTGTGTGTGTGTGTATATATATATATATATATATATATATATATATATATATATATATATATATATATATCTACACACAGACACACACACACACACACACACACACACACACACACGAATATGATGAAACATATATATGAAAAAGTAGAGTCATAATATAAATATGCATATATAAAAATATAAAGGAGGAAATAAATATATATATATATATATATATATATATATATGTGTGTGTGTATATATATATTATATATATATATATATATATATATATATATATATATATATATATATATATATATAATATATATAAAACATGCAGTGCAGTTATACCTCAGAACCATCCATCTCAACCTGTTAGTGCAAGAAACCTGAACAAAGGCTGTAAAGGGGGGGGTGGATGGGCCACATATAGGGACATATTTCAACTCATGCTGTTACAAATGAAGACATTTGCTACAGCAACAGCATGCATTTCAGCAGAAATTACTGAAGCATATGAGGATGGAAACTGAAATCTCATGTCATTATTTACTGACATAAATCCTTGGATCATCACCGTGATTTACCAGACAAACGCAAATAAATTGTGGAACTGGACAAAAGTATGGGCCAAATATCTGGACATTCGGTGAAAATCCTGGCAGTGGAGAGGTATGCTCAGAACCCCTTAGTGCAATGAATGTGGATCAAGCCTGACAAAGTGGGGGGACAAAGTCATGAAAAGAGGGACATATCCAAAATATGTCAGTAGATAAGCTGGGAAAGTTGATGTAGTAACACTGTATGTCCTAACATATATTGACTGAAATATCACAATTCCAGGACTCAATTGCTTCTCAATAGTTAGTGAACTCTATCCCCACATCATCCCACTGATGTGTCAGGAATACACAATAGTTATGGGGACCAAACCAAAGACATCAGCCAGACAACTGGACATCCTTAGGGAAATTGCACTGAGCTACCAAGCAATGTCTAAACTTACAATCAGACTGACATAATACTACCCAAGTCCAGCTCTGGGGCTGTACACACGCATTACCAAATACAACAGGCACTACAGGGATGTAACACTAGTGGAAAACAGACACTGGTGTGAAAGTGCATACCTCCAAAAAATTGCACCACAGTCACAGTGACATACCGGTAAACAAAATGAGCACTACAGTATAATGACTGTGTGAGCAACAAAATCCTGTTTGCCACTCACACATTACCCCTACATATGCTGCCCTAAGTCATGGTGTAGTGGGAATTGTGAGGAATTATGGAACATGTCACGGTCTGCCTGTACAAACATATGCAGGCGACAGAGAACCAGAAACTGGAACAGCATGCACAGTCAGATAGAAAGGGCCCATGACACATACATGTACCCCCTCCCTACACAGCTCAAATAACATGCGCACACTACAATGCTACACAATCCTGACAGTCTTTTAACAATGGGCAGACATACACAGACCTCTCAAATGTACAGTTTCCCACAGAATGTACAGGCACAGGACTCATAGCTATGGCCGCTTTCTTGTTACATGTCTAGGGGTCTATGACATTACTGGGATGGTAGCAAGAATGAATGCAATAAATAATGATACTACATACCTCTGAACCTCTTAGTGCATGACATCTGGACAAAGCCTGACATAATTGGGGGACAGAGGCCCAAACACAGGGCTATATTGGACATATTGCTGTTATGAATGTAGACAGTTGCTGGTGTTACCGGCTTTGTTGTAACATATTTTTTGAGGGATATGAAGTCAGTAACACAAATGGATGTTAGCATTTACTGACTGCATTCCCCAAAGTATCCTACCAATTAGCCAAGGACAACAACTGTCTAGGGAACAGACCAAACATATGAGCCATGCATCTGGACAGGGTCTAGGGCTCTGGACAGTGTAGAGGTACGACTGCAGTGATGTAACAGAATGGAAATCCCCTGACAGCTGCCAAACATGTCACCCAGCACCTTATGAAGTGCAGTAAGACCAACAAGACACTACCCCACATCACCTCTGGGCAACTGCCCATGTATATTCAAATATAGCATGCACTACAGGGATGAAACTGTAGTGAAAAGCAGAGAGTGGTGCAAAAATGTCCACCCAAAAACATTTACACCATAGTCACAGCAACATACCAGTACCCAAAATGAACTCTAGAATAGAACGACTGTCTGAACAAACATATCCTGATTGCCAGTCACACACTACGCCAACATATACTGGCCCAATTCACAGTGTACTGGGAATCCTGAGGTGTTACAGGACATTTCACAGTCATCCGCTACAAGCATACAGACATGATAGACCACCAGCACCTGTAGCAGCATGCAGAGTCAGACAGGTAAAGGATGTATGGCACTCGCATCTTTTACTCTCCCTTCCCAGCCTAACAAACATCTACGCACAACACTGCTACACAGTGTTGGCAGTCTGTTCACAATGGCCAGACAGACATAATTGTCATATGTACAGATGCCCACAGAATTACCAGGGTGTGGAACCATAATCCTGGCCACCGCTGCATACCATGGCCAGGAGTCTGCCAGGTCTTGGCATGATAACTGGAGTGCAGTTCTTAATTAATGAAATACCATACCTCCGCACCTTGTAGTGCAGGACATCTGGACAACACATGATGTACTTGTGGGACAGAGGGCTGGAAAGAGGGACATATTACACATAATGGTGTTACCAACTGAAACAGTAGCTGGTGTTACATGTGTTGTTGTAACATAACATCCCTGAAGGATATGACATCTGGAACACTAATGGATGTCAACAGTTATTGACTACAATCCTCACATTATCTTACCAACCCCACAAAAACAGACATTGTTCAAGGAACAGACCAAGCATAACAGGCAAACATCTGGCCAGTCTGTGGACAACATGCCAGTTGAGAGGTATGTCATAGGCATATCACTGTCAGATGCCAAGTCACCCAGTAAATGCATGTCCAGACTAACCCTGTCAATCTAGCAACCCTCCATGTGTATAACAGCACTAATGACATACAATCTGTACCGAATTCTGGAGCTTTGTTCCCCATGTTGTTGGCCTGTCTCCACATGTCCTGTCCTGTGAGGTATTTCCACCTACTGTCTGTAGCCCCCACACCTCCAAAATTTCCCTCGCACAGGCAAAGAAAATGAACAAGGCTGACATGAAGTGGGTCCCATATGTTGGAACTAGCAGCAGTGTCCAGGCCAACACCACAATATTATGTGGGCACCTACATAGCTTTATGGCGTCAGCAATACCCGACAGGACATCAACCCCCTCAGGGTAGGCTGAACAGCTGTGGTGGACAGCAGCAATACACAACTACCATCATAGGTGGAGATAATCACAGGATGAGCCAAGAAGGAACAGGTGCCTCATTGGAAGCCATGTCACCTTGTTCTGCACAAGCAATCAGATGATGTACCCTAAGGCTGTCTTAGAGTGCAAACTGGAGACATCCACCAAGGCCAATCACTAGGCCTTCCAGACGTGTGTCTGTAATTTCAGGGGTAACACACATATCTGCTCTGTAGTGGTGGTCAATAACACCACATATACATATGCCACGGATATAGGCAACCGGCTGCAGACAGGTGAAGTATAAACATCCCCTGTCCCCCCATAGGTATACATGTGCATGTACAGCACCTGCCCCCCCTTCCCCTCATGATCAGGAAGAAAGTCTGCAATGCCCTCTCAAAGGCAGCACACAGAGATCTCCATAGGCCTGATACCATTGATACCATTCCTGGCTGCATCCAACATGAACAAAGGCATGGGCTCTCAGATCCATTCTGCACTGTAGTCAACCACAGCCTCAGCACCGGTGTCATCCCATCTGCACAGAGGACAGACAGAAAGTTGACAGAAAACAGGTTATGCATTAGCATTAATGTTCAGAAGGATACACATCTAAAATTGAAATGTATGCCATAATATCATGACAGCAGTCCTCAATGCAATGGCCAAAAACAGCTATACTCTCCATTTAATACAGTAATATAATATTAATATCCAGTAGGCGAGAAATAAAAATATACAGCTCAAATCATCAAACCAAGATAGTGTAATGGTCAGAGTCCCAGCTTTACATGCAGGTGTACACTGTTCGAGTAATATAACAGCCAATCCAAATCTACATGGGTAAAGCAGTGTTAAAAGTGCTATGTTCATATTAAAATATGTGGCAAGTTATTTTTGTCACCCAGGGTAGTGTAGCTGGTGTAAAATGATGTGTGAGTGCATATAACATGTGAACACACCCATGTATACACATGTCCCATACAGTATAGTTAAACTCCTTGCTACTGTAATGAAAGCACATACAGCCATGTCATGTAAGGGAAATCATATACACTTACTAAATTAAGTCATTAGTGTGGTATATTATGAGAATGAACTGAGTAATGGTTAGCAATGATTAGTGATGCTTAGCAGGTTTAGTAACACATTTCTGTTGTCCTCACTCCTCTCTCTGCGGTTTGAGTGCCCAAATTCACCTCCAAAGTCTGTACAAATGCACAGCTGTTGCTGTATAAGAAACGGACAGGTATAGACTTTCTGTACACCCGTCCTGCACATCCGTAGCTATCTTCCATATTGTTCTTCCCTCTGCTTGTCCCTTTTCCACCACATTCCTATCACCCCTTTCTCTTTTCTTTTAAAGAATTAGTGCAGGTGTAAGCATGAGTAAGCGGGAGTAAGAGCAACAAAATTACCAGCCCTGCCAGGTCTTGAACCTAGAGGCCCTGTACACCATAGTCAGAGCAATGTACCACTACACCATTTGAGCTGTAGGGATTGCAGATGCTTTTTTCCAACATATGCTCATTCAACAGTGGGGAAAAGATTCTGTAGAATCAGTCAGGCCTCGTATTTATACATATACACATGTATATGTTTGGAGATGCATATATATGGACAAACATATACAGAATATAAATAGTGATATATATATAAAATATACACACACACACACACATATACATATATATATATATATATATATATATATATATATATATATATATATATATATACACACACACACACACACACACACACACACACACACCTATATAAATAAAAATGTAAATGTTCATTTGTTCAAAATCTTAAATCTCCGAAAGTTCTTCACCGATTGCTTTGAAATTTTCACACAATGTTGCATTCGAATACGCGCGTTTTTATATACCTACTATTATATAGATGTCACACGTTGCATTCTAATATGCACGTGTTTTTATATACCTACTATGGATTCTATATATTTGTATACAAATATGCAATTTTATATGTTTTAGTTATAACTTTCTTTCTCCTTTTTAAGTGCAATCGATCTGCTTTAGTTCATCCAAATAATGCCTCGCAGAAGATCAAACTTAGGTCGTCGTACTCGTGGAGCGGAAGCAGTGTGACGAGTAATTGCAAATCAAACTGAGGAAGAACTGGCATCAGCGAATGAGCGAAACAGAGAAAGAATGGCTCAAATACGTGCCGAGGAAGAAGCACAGTGACGTGCAGCCAGACTTGAGGATACACGTTGCGAGCACGGCGATCACGTTCTGCAGCTTCAGATCTGCTTCGTTCTCCTCGATCGACACCAGCGGACGAAATAAATGCTTGCCTGAAATACTCTACTTTGTGGCGACACATAAAGATGTTAAAATTAACTACAAATATGCGTGTCCAGCTGCAAAACGATCGATCAGCTGAGATATTCTCACATCAATTTCTGGAAATTGGGAACGGAAAGGTGCCGGTTGATCTGACCTCAGGATGAATTTCACTGCCTCATAACTTCTGCAATTTAGTGACGTCAAAAGAAAAATTGGTTGAAAAAGTATTTCCCAATATTCAAACCGATTATAAGAATCACGATTGGCTGACTGAACGAGCTATTTTTGCGGCCAAGAACAAAGACATCTAGGAACTTAACAATATTATTCAGTCTAACATTCAAAGCGAGGCAGTCACATACAAGTCCGTCGACACTGTTGTGGAAGCAGATGAAGCGGTTAATTATCCAACAGAATTTTTGAATTCACTTGATCTGCCAGGGATGCCACCGCACATACTGCAATTGAAAATCGGCGTGCCAATTATCATCTTGCGAAATATCAACCAGCCAAAGCTTTGCAACGGCACGCGGCTTGCAGTAAAAAAATTAATGAGCAACATCATAGAAGCAACAGTTTTGACAGGACCTTTCAAAGGTGAAGATGTCCTCATCCCTCGCATTCCTATGATTCCAACGGATATGCCATTTCAATTTAAGAGATTGCAATTCCCAATTCAATTGACGTTTGCAATCACCATCAACAAAGCTCAGGGCCAATCTTTAGAATTGTGCAGTTTAGATCTACACAAAGATTGCTTCTCACATGGACAATCAGCAGTTATGTACTCACCATAACGTTCCATCTGAGTAGGTAATCTTCATTTGTCAGCAACCTGTGGGTATCGGATCCATATCGGATCTGAGCCGGCAGTTTCAAACAGCTAAGATCCGAGCTCCAAGCTCCTCCCCCTTACCCATAATCCCCTGCTAACCCTTCCTGTCCTCAGATCGAGTTTGCTTAGCAATACAGAATATTATGACACAAGAGTCACTTATAAATCCTAACCTAAATAAGCTTGGAACAAAGGCTAGGAATCCTTCTAATGCGTACTATAGGTTAGGGGAATGGAGGGAGGGTCGGTTGCTGACAAATGAAGATTATCTACTCAGATGGAACGTTATGGGGAGTACATAACTTCTAAATCTGAAGTAGATAACTTCATTTGTCCATCAACCTGTGGGACAGAGTCCCCAGCTACACAAACCTTGGGCGGTCCTCATGGAAGGATATTCTGGAGCACTGCGGAGCCAAAGGATGCTCTCCCTCTGGAAATTATATCCAACTTATAATGGTTAATGAACGTATGAGATGAAGCCCAAGTGGCTGCTGAGGAAATGTCATCCAAGGAGACCCTGGACCAAAAAGCAGCCGAGGTGGAAATTGATCTAGTAGAATGAGCGTGGACTCCTTCAGGTTCGGGACGGCCGGAACTTTGATATGCTAGTAAGATACATTGGGAAATCCATCTGGACAATGTAACTTTCGATACTGGCTTCCCCAAAGAAGGTTTTGCAAAGGATAAGAAGAGCTGGTCCGATTTCCTGTGACCAGCGGTCCTGTGCAGATAAAATCTTAATTGCCTGTGTACGTCCAGGGAATGTAATTTATATTCACCTTTGTTCTGGTAATTTGGAAAGAATACCGGTAAATTAATGGATTGGTTGATGTTAGATTCCGACGCAACCTTGGGCAAGAAGGAGGGATTGGTCCTGAGGGAAACTCTATTTTTGTGAAAAAACAAGTATGGCGGTTTTGCGCAAAGGGCTTGAAGTTCCGAAATCCTTCTAGCCGAAGTGATGGCAATGAGAAAGGCCGTCTTCCAGGATAAGAATTTTAGGTCCACCAAGGCTGCTGGCTCAAACAGGGGGGCTGTCAAAGACTGGAGAACAAGAGTTAAATCCCATGGAGGCACTGGGTCTTTAACCAGAGGTCTCAAGAGAAAAGTGCCTTTTAAAAAGGTCTTACATAATTTGGAAGAGGCCAGGGGGCCGAGACCATTTCCGACATGATAGTGGGAGACTGCAGCTAATTGGACTTTGACCGTAGAGGAGCTAGCACCCTGGTCGAATAAGGTAGATAAGAATTCTAGCACTGCTGGTAACGGAGCTGTATAGGGATCTAGGTTTCCGCATTCCACCCAGATTGAAAAACGCTTCCATTTACTACTATAAATCTTCCTCGTGGAAGGCTTATGAGCAGCTACTAAAATAGCCTTAACAGATGACGAGATAACGGGAGTCCTAGCTATCACTGCAACTGGATCAACCAAGCTGTATGTTTGAGGTTGTCCAGGTTCGGGGTTGTCAACCCTAGCAGATGGGAGATCAGATCTGGTGTGGGATCTAGAACCTATGGTGGGTTCAATAGGTGAGACCACAGGCAAGGGAATCAAGCTTGATGAGGCCAGAATGGGGCTATGAGGATCACTCTGCTCCTCAACCGACGTGCTTTCTGCAAGAATTTCAGCATTAGGGGAAGAGAAAGATAAGCATAAAGTAGACCGGATGGCCAAACATGCACCAGAGCGTCTCTGGGGGATTCCCCCGGTGGGGGAATTAGAGCGAAGTAGTCGCTGCACTTTGCATTCAAAGGAGACGCAAAGAGATTGCAGCAAGGTTGACCCCATTTGAGGAAACTCTGCTTCGCCACTCTTGGGTTCAGAGACCACTCGTATGGTGAAAGGATGGTTCGACTCAACCTGTCTGCCAAGATGTTCGACCGACCTGGAATGTGCGATGCTATGAGAAAGCGGTTGGTGGAAATTGCCCATTCCCAAACTCTCATGGCCTCTCGACAAAGTGGGTAAGGCCTGGTTCCCCCTTGTTTGTTGATATACCAGACTGACATGTTGTCTGTCTGAATTGCAATAGTTCCCGACGGAAGAAGGGCTTGGAGTGCTTGCAACGCAAGAAGCACCGCCCTCATCTCTAGGACATTGATGTGCAACAAGGACTCTGATTGGGTCCACGTGCCTTGGACGGTTCTGCCCATACAGTGCCCCCCCACCCCAGACGAGAAGCGTCCGTGGTCACTGTGGCAAGAGTGGGAGGCATCGAGAACGGACACCCTTTCTGGAGGTCCGGAGACTGGAGCCACCAGAGTAGGGCTTTCTTGCAGACCCTGCTGACGGGAATGGGTGAACACAGGGGATGTTGTAGAATGGACCACTGGATCTGTAGGTTCCATTGCAGTACCCTCATGTTCAGGCGCGCTAAGGGTAGTAGATTGATAGTCGCCACCATAGAGCCTAGCGCCCTCAGGACCAATTCCGATGGAGGAGCCGGGTAGTTCAGAAGAGCTAGTACGTGGAGCTTCAGGGTCCGGAGTCAAAAAGACCTGCAGAAGATTTGTGTCCAATCTGGCTCCAATGAAGTCTAAGACTTGGGTTGGGTGGAGAGAAGATTTTTTGTTATTGATTGTAATTCCCAGTCGGGAAGCCAGATGGAGGAAATAATCTCTGGCTGAACACAATAGATGACTGGTGGGGGTGGACAGGAGCCAGTCGTCTAGGTATGGAAAGACCTGTATTCCCTGAAGCCTCAGGTGGGCCGCTACCACTGCTAACACTTTGGTGAACACCCTGGGGGCTGTGGTAAGACCAAAGGGGAGGACCCTGAATTGGTAGTGGCTGGCTCCAAGCCAGAAGCGGAGATACCTTCTGGATTGCCTGTCCATCAGAATGTGGTAGTACGCGTCCTTGAGGTCTATGGAGCACATCCAGTCATTCTCCTGCAGGAGTGGGAGAATGGATTGAATGGTGACCATCCGGAACTTTTCTTTGGCCACTGACAGGTTTAGGAAGGATAGATCGAGGACTGGTCTTAGGTCCCCCATCTTTTTTGGCACCAAAAAGAACCTGGAGTAAAAGCCTGATCCGGATTGATCTGGGGGGACGTGCTGGATGGCTCTTTTTTCTAGCAGCTGAAGGATTTCTGCAGCTGCTGCCTCCCTTTGATTGGGTGGGACATCGGGGAGGCTCTGGGGTTTGGGAGGAAGGTTGAGAAAGGGGATCTTGTAACCTCTGGATACGATCCGAATCACCCAGCGATCTGTTGTAATGGACTCCCACATGGCTAGGTGCCTCGAGAAACGCCCCCCGACTGCCTCCAGAGTAGAGCAGTTGGGTAACCCCTCAGGGTTGCTGCTTGGGCAGATCAGAAAAAGGTTCTCTCGACCCGAAATTCTTCGGTCCCCATCTGCCTCTGGGCCGGCATCCACCCTGTCCTCCTCTGCCTCTGAAGGACGAGGGGTCCGGAGTGAAACGGGACTGTTGAGATTTCCGGAACCACATCTTCTTCTGTCCCTTTTGGTTCCTAGTGAAGGACCTCTGGGGAGCAGAGAAGGAGACTCTGACGGCAGACAACGTCTTCCCGTCTTTTTTGCTCTGGACCAATGTGTTGCGTACGGTCTTGCCAAAAAGGGAAGAACCGTCAAATGGGGCATTAGCGAAGGATGCCTTGAAGGGTTCCGCGAAGTCACAATGGCGGAGCCAAGCATGCCGTCATAAGACAATGCCCGCTCGCTTGCTCTAGTGGCTCCTTTCATGGCATGAGAGAGGAGCCGCATAGAGGTATTAGAAATGGATTTGAGAGTGGCCATTCGGGTAGAGAATACTTTCTTATCCTCTGCCGACATGGACTCTGGGGGCGACCAGGCGTATTCTTTGATGAGATCCCGCTGGAGTCGCATGACGTGTGCCATATAATTCAGCAACCTTACTGAGAAGGTTGCTGAAGAGAACATCCGCTTCTCCAAACGGTCCATCGTCCGGGACTCCTTGTCTGGAGGAAAGACCGAGGAACTCTCCTGGGCCAGTTCCTTTATAGTGGCGGCCGCCACCAACATGGCATCTACAGGAGCACCCTTGCTCCAGCAAGCTCTATCAGAAGGGGGGCTAAGAATCTTATCAGGCCTCTTGGGAATGGGCTCCACAGTGTCCGGCTCCTTCCATGCCCTGGTAGTAATCAGGTCTACCAGGGGGTCGGCGGGAGGGGACACCCAAGTGGTAGATGGGCCTGCGTCAAACTCCTCCAGAAATACAGACTCATCCGAGGAAGGTTTTTGGGCAGACCACCCCCTCTAATTCGAAGCATTTCCATGATGTCTCCGAAGGAGACGTCTTTGGGGGGGTGACCTTGGGGAACCTTCCCCTTCCTTCAAATCTGTATCCGTTGTCAGGGACTCAGGTGAGTCCAAGTGCCTCCTCTTGCACTTACGTTTGTGAGGGACCTTCTCGGGGGGGCTGTCCGAAGAGGCCTCACCAACCACATCCTGTTCCTCCAAGGGAACTATCTGGGACGTAGGCGCAGGCTGAAGGATTTCTGCAGCTGCTGCCTCCCTTTGATTTGGTGGGACATCGGGGAGGCTCCAGGGTTTGGGAGGAAGGTTGAGAAAGGGGATCTTGTAACCTCTGGATATGACCCGAATCACCCAGCGATCTGTTGTAATGGACTCCTACATGGCTAGGTACCTCGAGAAACGCCCCCCGACTGCCTCCAGAGTAGAGCAGTTGGGACCGAAGAATTTCGGGTCGAGAGAACCTTTTTCTGATCGGCCCACGCAGCAACCCTGAGGGCCCGGATGATGGAAGGTAGACCCATCTGAGATGGAGTGCAGGGTGGAGCCGTAGCAGGAGCCTGGGGTCTCGAATCCCTCGATAGGACCCTCTCCACAACATCGAATGCCGAGGGGGAGCTGCTCTCCCTGGGATCAGAGAGCATTCCCCTCGGATCCGATGCATGGATCAGAGCCGGCGCTGAAGCGGTTGGATCCAAAGGGCCAGTGTCCTCCGACTGAGACAGGG
This sequence comes from Protopterus annectens, assembly GCF_019279795.1. NCBI lineage: Eukaryota > Metazoa > Chordata > Ceratodontiformes > Protopteridae > Protopterus > Protopterus annectens. The sequence goes on along the minus strand of NC_056744.1, from coordinate 1,133,030,128 downwards.
CCGAAGACTCACTGACACCTCCAGATCCGAAGCTTAGCAATCGGCTCCGAGAGCTCGGATCCGAAAAGGGACCCGACAGACTCGAGGGTGCTGTCGGCACTGAAGTACGTGGTACAATCAGAGCCGACACTCCCCCGGCTCCGATGCTACTCAGCTCCGAAGGCTTTGAGCCCCAAAAGTGGGTCGGAGAAGGAGCTATCAGGGCAAAAAAGGGGTCGAGCTCCCCCCCAGAGGGAGGGGCAGGAGCACTCCCATCTGCAGCTGGGCCTGGAGGAACCTACGCATCATCCGGTCCATGTCTGCATCCGATAAACTTCTGGTCGATCTCGAGGAGGCCACCGAGACGGGACAGGAGTGCCGCCTCGATGACCTTGAAGGCAACCGGGCCTCCTCCTCCTCCGGCCCCGGGGAAAAGCAGGGAGAATGGAGCCGGGAAGGAGAAGGCCTGGAGGCCCTAGGGGAAGCTGCTTGCTTGGCTGGCGGGGCCGAGGAGGAAGATTCGGCCCGCCGCTTGTGATGCTTGTCTTTCCTACGCTCCCTCCTAGCTTCCCTCTCCTCCTGGCCAACGGTGGGAGGTTGAGTCCCGGCCAGGGGAGCAAGGATGGGTGGTGGCGCTGCTGCAGCCGCGGCAGGTGCCACAGAGGGAGAGGAGGCTGAAGTCGGGTCTGGGGGCAACAGTCCCGCCAAGACCAACTTAGATCTCCTGTCTCTCAAAGCCCTGGGGTTGAAAGCTGCACAAATAGTGCAGCCTGAAGACAGGTGGTCAACCCCAAGGCAAATAACACACCGAGTGTGGCTATCCGCTGGGAACAGCTTATGGCCACACTCGGTGCATTTAGAAAAAAAGGCTTTAGGGGCCTCAGACATAGCTAAGAAGAAAAGTTTAACACTAGGCCCAACCAACACGTTACACAAACACACAGGGGGGAGGATAACTAACTAAGTGTTAGGATTAGCTACACAGACTAAAATATACATACCAAAACACTAGGGGGAAACACACACACCAGTTATAATAAGCGCTATAATAACAAAGAAAGATTTTTCTCACACAATCCTAGACTATCCGCCTGGAAGCTCGATCAAGCTGCTGTCGTGAAACGTGGCAAACGAGATCTGGGGATAGGAAGGGTTAGCAGGGGATTGTGGGTAAGGGGGAGGAGCTTGGAACTCGGATCTTAGCTGATTGAAACTGCCGGCTCGGATCCGATATAGATCCAATACCCACAGGTTGATGGACAAATAAAGTTAACTACTTCAGATTTATATGTTGCGTGTTTTAGAGTCAGCAAACCAAACAATCTGTATATCTGCACAGACAATGGAACAACAAAAAATACTGTATACCCACAAGCATTGTGAAATTAAACATATTAGAAATGTGTGCTTTCACTTTTCTTTCTTTTCCATTTAACCAGACTGAGCCACAGCAACGTGTGGCCGGCTATATATATATATATATATATATATATATACACACAGACACACAGACACACACATATATATATATATACACACACATATATATATATATATATATATATATATATATATATATATATATATACACACACACACACACACACACACACACACATACATATATATATATATATATATATATATATATATATATATACATACACAAACACATATATATATATATATATATATATATATATATATATATATATATATATATATATATATATATATATATATATATATATACACACACACACACACACACACACACACACACACACACACACACACACATATATATATATATATATATATATATATATATATACACACACACATATATATATATATATATATATATATATATATATATATATATACACACACACACACACACACACACACATATATATATATATATATATATATATATATATATATATATATACACACACACACACACACATATATATATATATATATATATATATATATACACACACATATATATATATATATACACACACACACACACATATATATATATATATATATATATATATATATATACACACACACACACACACATATATATATATATATATATATATATATATATATATATATATATATATATATATATATATATATATATATATAGGTCTATGTTGCTTGATCAAACTCTCACAATATCGAACAAGCAACATCGAAACCCATTAATGCAAAAGTGCATAACATCGAAAGTGTAGTTTCGCAAAAGCCGGTTCTCCAAACCATAAAAAACAAAAAAAGCAAAATTGCTTTAAACAATATTTTGCAAGTGGGCAAGACCCCTGCACCCCCACACCTAAATATATTAACTCAGAGATTGCACTACAGTGGGGAAAAGGATATATTTCCTTATCCCCACTGTAATGCGCTTCTGAGAACCGGCTTTTCGATGTAGTGTACTTTCGCTTAAATGGGTTTGATCTTCTGATTGTCGATAAACTGAGTTTTCGACAATCAGAAGTAGCCGCGTATATATATATATATATATATATATATATATATATATATATATATATATATATATAAATATAAATATACACACACACACACACATATCATCATCATTCTCTTTCGGCTTTTCCCGTTATCACAGCGGATCATCTATTTCCATTTCTTCCTATCCTCTGCATCTTGCTCTGTCACACCAACCGCCTGCATGTCCTCTCTCACCACGTCCATAAACCTTATCTTAGGCCTTCCTCTATTCCTCTTACCTGGCAGCTCCATCCTTAGCATCTTTTTCCCAATATACCCATCATCCCTCCTCAGCACATGTCCAAACCAAAATCTGGTCTCTCTTGCTTTGTCTCCAAACTGTCCAACATGAGCTGACCCTCTAATATACCGATTCCTAATCCTATCCATCCTAGTCACACCGATTGCAAATCTTAACATCTTTAACTCTGCCACATCCAGCTCTGACTCCTGCCTTTTTGTCAATGCCACTGTCTCCAACCCATATAACATAGCTGGTCTCACTACACTCTTGTAGACCTTCCCTTTCACTCTTACGGATACCGTCTGTCACAAATCACTCCTGACACTCTTCTCCACCCATTCCACCCTGCCTGTACTCTCTTCTTCACCTCTCTTCCACATTCACCATTACTCTGAACTGTTGATCCCAAGTACTTAAACTCGTCCACCTTTACCAACTCTACTCCCTGCATCCTCACCATTCCTCTACCCTCCCTCTCATTTACACACATATATTCTGTCTTAGCCCTGCTGACCCTCATTCCTCTGCTCTCTAGAGCATATCTCCACCTCTCCAGAGTCTCCTCAACCTGATTCCTACTCTCACTACAGATCACAATGTCATCTGCAAACATCATAGTCCACGGGCCTCCTGTCTGATCTCATCTGTCAACCTGTCCATCACCACTGCAAATAAGAAAGGACTCAGAGCTGATCCTTGATGTAATCCCACCTCCACCTTAAACGGATCTGTCACTCCCACTGCAGTCCTCACCACTGTCACACTACCTCGTACATATCCTGTACCACTCTTACGTACTTCTCTGCCACTCCCGACTTCCTCATACAATACCACAACTCTTCTCTAGGCACCCTGTCATATGCTTTCTCCAAGTCTACAAAGACACAATGCAACTCCTTCTGACCTTCTCTGTATTTCTCCATCAACAGTCTCAGAGCAAACATTGCATCTGTAGTGCTCTTTCCTGGCATGAAACCATACTGCTGATCACTAATCATCACCTCCTTCTTAACCTTGCTTCCACTACTCTTTCCCATAACTTCAAGCTGTGACTAATCAGTTTTATCCCTCTGTAGTTACTGCAGCTCTGCACATCACCCTTATTCTTAAAGATAGGTACCAAAACACTTTTCTCCACTCCTCAGGCATCCTCTGACTTTCCAAAATTTCATTAAACAATCTAGTTAGAAATTCCACTGCCATTTCTCCTAAGCACCTCCATGCTTCCATTGGTATGTCATCTGGGCCAACAGCCTTTCCATTCTTCATCCTCTTCATAGCTGCCCTTACTTCCTCCTTGCTAATCTGTTTCACTTCCTGATTCACTATCCCCACATCATCCAACCTTCTCTCTCTCTCATTCTCTTCATTCATCAGCCTCTCAAAATACTCTTTCCATCTACTCAACACACTCTCCTCTCTTGTAGTACCTTTCCCTCACTATCCTTTATCACCCTTACATGCTGCACATCTTTCCCAGCTCTGTCCCTCTGTCTAGCTAATCGGTACAGGTCCTTTTCTCCCTCTTTAGTGTCCAATCTCTCGTACAACTCTCCATATGCCCTATCCTTAGCTTTCGCCACCTCTCTCTTTGCCATCCGCCTCATCTCCTTATACTCATGTCTACTTTCTTCATCTCTTTGACAATCCCACTTCTTCTTCGCCAGCCTCTTCCTCTGTATACTCTCCTGTACTTCCGCATTCCACCACCAGGTCTCCTTGTCCTCCTTCCTCTGTCCAGATGTCACACCAAACACCTTTCTAGCAGTCACCCTTACTAGTTCTGCTGTAGTTACCCAGCTATTCGTAACTCTCACTGCCTCCCAGTGCCTGTCTTAACTCTTCCCTAAACTCCACTTCACAATCACCCCTTTTAACTTCCACCATTTAATCCTTGGCACAGCTTTCACATTCCTCCTCCTCTTCTTGATCACCAACGTCATTCTACATACCACCAATCTATGCTGCTTAACTACACTTTCCCTTGCCACCACCTTACAGTCTCCAATTTCCTTAAGACTGGCCCTTCTACATAGTATATAATCAACTTGTGAGCATCTTCCTCCACTCTTGTCGTCACCCTATGCTCCACCCTCTTCTTAAAATATTCACCACAGCCATGTCCATCCTTTTCGCAAAATCCACAATCATCTGACCTTCTGCATTCCTCTCCTTAACACCATACCTACCCATCACTTCCTCATCCCCTCTGTTCACTTCACCAACATGCCCATTAAAGTCCGCTCCAATCACTAGTCTCTCACCCTTGTGTACACTCACCACAACTTCATCCAACTCACTCCAAAATTTCTCTTTCTCGACACCCAACTTGAGCATATGCACTAACAACATTCATCATTACACCAGCTATTTATCGCTTCATAAACATCACTCGGTCAGACACTCTCTTCACGTCTAAAACACTCTTGGCATATTGTTCCTTTAGTATAACCCCTACCCCATTTCTCCTGCCATCCACACCATGATAAAACAATTTGAACCCGTTTCCTAAACACCTGGCCTTACTTCCCTTCCATCTGGTCTCTTGCACACACAATATATCAACCTTCCTTCTCTCCATCATATCAGCTAGCTCTCTTCCTATACCAGTCATACTGCCAACATTCAAAGTTCCTACCCTCACTGCTACACTCCTAACCTTCCTCCTATCTTCCTGCCTTGGACACGCCTTCCCTCCTCTTCTCCTTGCCAACAGTAGCCCAATTTCTGCCAGCACCCTGTTGGCTAACAGTACTGGTGGCGGTGTTGTTAACCGGCCTCGACCGATCCGGTATGCAATTATGAAAAGTTCTCATCAGTAATTTTTGGCAGAAGTTTCGCGGATGCCCTTCCCCCTGGCGCAACCTCCCCATTTATCCGGGCTTGGGACCGGCACAAAGAAATGCACTGGCTTGTGCATCCCCAGTGACACACACACACACACACATATACACATATATATATATATATATATATATATATATATATATATATATATATATATATATACATACACATATATACACACACACACACACATATACATATATATATATATATATATATATATATATATATATATATATATATATATATATATATATATACACACACATATACACACACACACACACATATATATGTATATATATATATATATATATATATATATATACATATATATATATATATATATATATATATATACAAGTAACTATACATATATAGAAAAAATATATATCTCTCTCTATATACACACACACACACGTGTATATAAATATATATATATATATATATATATATATATATATATATATATATATATATGTATGCTCATAACATGTAGTGGAGTCATACCTCAGAACCATACCTACCAACCCCTTACTGCAAGAAATCTACCCAAAAGGCTGTCCAAATGGGGAGACAATGGGACAAAACTAGGGACATATTTCAAAGTGCTCTTATAAATGTAGAATATTGCCAGAGTAACAGTGTGTGTTTCAGCATACATATTCTCAAGATTGCGAGTTCTGAAACTGAAATGTATGTCATCATTTACTGTCAGAAATCCTCAGATCCTCACAGTGATTTACCAGGGATATGAAAATAATGCATCTATGGAACAGACCAGAAATATGAGCAATAAATCCGGACTACTGCAACAATCCAGACAGTCCTGAGGTAGGCTCAGAACCCCTTAGTGCAACGAACCTGGGCCAGGCCTGACAAAGTGGGGGAGAAAGCCATGGAAATAGGGACATATCTGAAATACTGGAGTATATAGGCTGACACAGTTGCTGCAGTAACATCCTGATGTCTGTCCTAACATATATTGACTGAAATAGCACAAGTCCAGCACTCATTTACTAGTCACTAGTTAGTGACTGAAATCTTCGCATCAGCCCACTGATGTGTCAGAAATACACAGCACTTATGAGGTCTAGGCAACACTACATCCTACAAATATCTGGATATAACATCACATTAGGGAAACTACACTCAGCTGCTAAGCATGTCACCAAGCACTGTCCAAACTACAGTCAGACTGACACAACACTAACCCAAATCTGCTAGGGGGAATTACACATGTACTGGCAAATATATCAAGCACTACAGGGATGTCACAGCACTGAAAAACAGACACCAGTGTGAAAGTGCATACCCACAACCATTTCAACCACAGTCACAGTGACATACCAGTAAGCCAAAGGAACAGTACAGTATAAGGACTGTGTGAACAAAAACATCTCAACATGTTTGCCACTCACACACTACTCCCATATATACTGGCCCAATACACAGTGTACTATGATGCCTGTGGTATGGGATATGTCTCAGTCTGCCCCTACAAACATATACAGCCGATAGACCACCAAAAACAGGAGCAGCATGCACAGGCAGATAGAAAAGGAGCCATAACACATACATCCACGCCCCTCCCTACATAGGCCAAATAACATTGACACAATACACTGCTACACAATCCTGAAAGTCTGTCAACAATTGCCAGAAATACACAGACCTCTCAACTGTACAGAGTCCCACAGAACATCCAGGCTTTCCCCTCATGTATAAGGCCTCTTCTACATAACATGTCTGGCAGTCTGTTACATCACTGGGATAATGCCAGGAATGTAGGCACTAAATAATCATATACCATACCAATCAACCTCTTACTGCATGACATCTGGACAAAGCCTGACATAATTGTGGGACAGAGGCCCAAAAACAGGGGCATATTTGAAATGTTGCTGTTATAAACCAAGAATGTTGCTGTTGCAACAGGGTTAGTTGTAACATATATTTTCTGAGGGATATGAGGTCAGAAACACAAATGGATGTTAGCAGTTACTGACTTCAATCCCCAGAGTATGCTGCTGAAGTTCCAAAGACAAAAAATGTCTAAGGAGCTCACCAAACATAGGAGTCCAAATTCTGGCCATTCCGCAGATAGCCCTACAGGTGAGAGTTATGTCCCACACATAACACTGTCAGAATTAAAATCACTAGCATTAATACAAATGTATAATAGCAATACGCACATTCTGTCCCTATGTTTGGAACATTCTCCCCCATGCTGTTGGCCTGTCTCCACAGTTTTGGGTGCAAGAGGTATTTGCAAATACCCTCTGTGATGCTGTTGTTCACACACCTCCATGAAGTTCTCCTCACTGGCAAGGAAAAGGGCCAATGCTAACATGACGTACTCGATGATAGGAGTGTGTTGCCATTGCATTGGCTATATTAATAACAACACAGCTGTCCTGCATGCAATTATTAAGCGGGGACACCAACTGGTGCACAGGCCATCAGCTGCTCATGAGCATTACCTACAAATGGCAAGCTGCTGCCTATGCAAAACAGTTGTACACCCCTACATCCTTGAGAGAGGGACAGCGAAAAGAAAAATAAAAACCAAGCAGGACATAACAACCTACACTTGAGTAAAACAAACAGGTATGTCAAACAAGTAAGCAGGTAATGCACTGCAGTAGGGTGTATGTAAGAATGGGAAACAGGAACTGTAACATATATGCCTCAACAGGACTTCCTGTACTGATATATTGCTGATCAAACCCTATGGCCATAGCATCTGGGTCTGTCTGCAGTGACATAGATTATAGGTCAGGCCCCTGAGCCACCCCAGGACAGGATGACTCACATATGACTACTACTGGAGTGTGTGTTGAATTAATACTGACTGTAATAATGCTAGGCCAGCTACTGGGATGTTGTACATATCCATATCTTACTTGTGAATACAACTATGATATACTTGGCTGTCTCAGAAATGTGAGAGACCTATACATGGTATTTGCATAGTAAAGTACTGTTACACACGTGTGTTGAACTGCATGTGATATACTGAGCTCGTACCATTAAACTGTCCAGTGTTATGCACACTGACCATATGTATGCCTCATATTTGTAGTCATTTACTCAAACAGTTCTGTTATGTCTGGCAAATTATTGGCAAATCTGTGAAGACTGAGGTTACAACATCTCCTTCTTTTTCTTCTGGCTGTTCCCATTAGGGGTCGCCACAGTGGATCATCTGTTGCCATTTCTGCCTGTCCTCTGCATCCTGCACTGTCACACCAACCACCTGCATGTCCTCGCTCACCACATCCAGGAACTTTATCTGAGGTCTTCCCTCTTACCTGGCAGCTTCATCCTTATCATCCTTTTCCCAATATACTAAGCATCCCTCTGTAGCACATGTCCAAACTGATGTAATCTTGCCTCTCTGGCTTTGTCTCAAAACCGTCCAACATGGGCTGACCCTGCCATATACACATTGCTAATCCTGTCCACCCTCATCACAACCAGTGCAAATCATAACATCTGTAACTCTGCCACGTCCAACTGTGACTCCTGCCTTTTTGTCAATGACACTGTCCCCAACCCATGTAACATAGCTGGTCTCACTACCCTGTTGTAGACCTTCCTTTTCACTGTTACTGGTACTCGCCTGTCACAAATCAGTACTGACACACTTCTCCACCCTCTCCATCCTGCCTGTACTCTCTTCTTCACCTGTCCTCCACAGTTGTCATTACTCTGAAATGTTGATCCCAATCATTCATGATCATCCCCTGTTGCCAACTCTACTACCTGCATCCTCAACATTTCAGTACCCTCCCTCTAAGTCACACACAGATATTCTGTCTTAGTACTGCTGACCTTCATTTTTCTCCTCTCTAGAGCATATCTCCACCTCTACAGGGTCTCCTAAATCTGTACCCTACTCTCAGTACACATCACAATGTCATCTGCAAACATCATAGTCAACGGGGACTCATGTATGAACTTGTCTGTCAACCTGTCCATCACCATTGCAAATAATAAAGGGCTCACAGCTGATCCCGGAGGTTATCCCACCTCCACCTTAAATGCATCTGTCACTCCCGCCACAGACCTCACTGCTGTCAGACCACCTTTGTACATATCCTGTACCAGTCTTACTTATTATCTCTGCTGCTCATGACTTCCTCATACAATACCACAACTCCCCTTTAGTCACCCTGTCATATGCTTTCCCTACGTCCAGAAAGACACAAAGCAACCCCTGACCCTCTCTGTACTACTCCATCAACACTATCAGAGCAAACATCGCATCTGTAGTGCCCTTAAATGGCATGACAACAAATTGCTGACCACTACATCACCACCCTGCTTAACCTAGCTTCCACTATTCCCATGACTTCATGCTGTGACTAATTAATGTTATCCCTCTGTAGTTACTACAGCTCTGCACATCAACCTTATTCTTAAAATGGTACACAAACACTTTCTCTCCACTCCACATGCAACCTCTCATTTTCCAAGATATCATTAAACAATCTGGTGAAAAACACCACTGCCATTTCTCCTAAACACCTCCATGCTACTACAGGTATGTGATGTGGACCAACAGACTTTCCAATATTCATCCTCTTCATAGCTATCCTTACTTCCTCCTTGGTAAGCCACTGCACTTCCTGATTCACCATACTCACACCATCCAACCCTCTCTCTCTCTCTCATTCTCTTCATTCATCAGCCTCTCAAAGTACTCTGTCCATCTGCTCAACACACCCTCCTCCCTTGTGAGTACATTTCCCTCATTATCCTTTATCACCCTTATCTGCTGCACATCTTTGCTAGCTCAGTCCCACTGTCTAGCCAACTGGTACAAGTCCTGTCATCCTCTCCTTAGTGTCCAACCTGTCATACAAGTCGTCATATGCCTCATCCTTAGACTTTGCCACCTCTCTCTTTGCCATACACCTCATCTCCTTATATTCCTGTCTAGTTTCCTCATTTCTCTGACAATCCCACTCCTTCATTCCGAACCTCTTTCTCTGTATACTGTCCTGTACTTCCTCAGTCCACCACTGGGCATCCTTGTACTCATTTTGCTCCATCCACATGTCACACCAAGCACCTTTCTATCCATCTCCCTTACTAGCTCTGCTGTACTTACCCAGATATTTGGTAAATCGTCACTGTCACCCAGTGCCTGTCTTAACTCTTCCCTGAATTCCACCTCACAATCACTCTTTTCCAGTTCCCACCATCTGATCCTTGGTGTTGCCCTCACACTCCTCTCCTTGATCGTCAATGTCATCTTACAGACCAACAGTCTCTGTTGCCTAACTACACTGTCTCCTGTCACCACTTTACAGTCTCCAATCTCCTTCAAACTGGCCCTCCTACATTGGATATATTCCATCTGTGTGCATCTCCCTCCACTCTTGTATGCCACCTTATGCTCCTCCCTCTAGTTATAGTATGTATTCACCACAGCCATGTCCATCCTTTTGGAAAATCCACTACCATCTCACCGTCTGCATTCCTTTGCTTAACACCATTCATACCCATCCCTTCCTCATCCCCTCTGTTCCCTTCACCAATATGGCCATTGAAATCTGCTGCAATCACCACTCTCTCACCCTAGTGTACAGTCTTCACCACATCATCCAACTGAGTTCACATTTCTCTTTTTCATCCACTGCGCAAGCAACCTGCATAGCATATGCACTAACAACATTTATCATTACACAATCCATTTCCAGATTCATAAACATCACTGTATCAGACACTCATGTCATCCTGCAAAAACACCCTTGGCATACTGTTCCATCAAAATAACCCCTACCCCATTTCCCCTCCCATCCACACCCTGATAGCACAATTGTGACCTGGCTCCGATACACCTAGCTGTATTGCCCATCCACCTGATCTCTTGCACACACAATATATCCATCTTCCCCTGGCCATCATTTCAGCTAGCTCTGTCCCTATACCAGTCATACTGTCAACATTAAAAGTTCTTACCCTCACTGCCACACTCCTAGCCTTTGTCCTCTCTTCCTGCCATATGAGTGTTGGACATCCTCCAGCTGATGTCGGTCAATGCAAAGGCTACTGTACTGTTGAATGACTCAAGTGTGTTACAGCAATATTAAAACAGTGTCACTAATTTTGACCCATTGCTCCCCATGTACGTGTGGCGTCCTACAGATGTCCTGCTCTAATGGGTTGAGAGGGATGACTGGGCAGCAAGAGTGTGAATACAGTGTGCCATACTGACAAAGAACAGAAATGTATATTAGGTATTAGCTGTGCACATGCCATTAAGACTATGTGTATCTGGCCTCCTCATAACACCAGACATGGGATGCAAAATGTCAGTTAAATAAGATGTACATGTTGTACACATGTGTAATCTTAGTTACTGTGCATCCAACAGAGTGACATTTCTACAGCAACTGATTGCTGCATTGCCCTGACACAGCCATGGGTATTACAATAAGCATGATTATCTGTTTGAAATTGGAGAGGTGTCCAGCTGTGTTATGACTGTGAGTCCATGCCTACTACAAACAGCTATATGAACACCAACATTGCTGTATGGACTCAGCAATACCTTACTCGTAATCCCCTTGGCTGGACAGCAGCAATACACAAACCACAGACTTGGTCCCTATATTGGCTGTACAGGACAAATTAGGAGCTGGCACCAACTTGACATCAAGTCAGCGTTTGTCTGATCAAGCATATAAGATCACAGGTGGAGCACTGTAAGGCTAATTATGAGTATAGATTGGACACATCCACCAAGGCCAATCACAAGGCCATCTTCACATACGTTTGCAATCTCAAAGGCAACAAACCAACCCACCCTGTAATGGTGGTCAGTCAGACCACATACACACACAACACAGCTATAGCCAACCTGCTGCAGATAGGTTTAGGGCAAACATCATCCCCTGGCTCAGCATCACTATAGGTGGATATGCAATGCACCCACACCCCTTCCCTTATCACCAGTGAGCAGGTACATATTGCCTACTGAAAGGCAACAAACGTAAGTATCCATGGGACCTAATAACATCAATGTCCACATCCTACATGAACTCAGGCATGTGTTCCCAGCTCCATTACACACGGTAGTCACACCAAGCCTTGGCACCATCCACACCCCATCCACACTGAAGATGGCCAGTGTCATCCCTCTACACAGACATGAATGAGGAGTACAGGATTATGAAATTAACTAGCCCTCATTGTGGGGAATATGACACATCAGGACGGGCAATGCAATGCAAGCAGATACAGTGCTGATAGATTACAGGGGTATGTTGTGGTTCTGAGTGGTGGCTACTGGTATTCAATGTAGCTGTGCAGGTTCTGTACATACTGTTGCCAAATGTGTGAGGTCCTGTGATGTGTTTCCCTTTTTATGTCTTCCAGGTGCAATGTCACATCAGCAAAGGTCTACTTTCTCAGCGGCTGAGACAAATATAATCATAGAAGCCATACTACAGAACCATGCCATAATGTTTGGCCGGAGCCAGCAACATCTGCGGGAGAGGACCGGCCTGTGGGACGACCTAGTCCACAGGGTAAATGATGTCGGCCTGCACACGTACATACGAGCATGTCCGGCATCGTGCAAATGACCTCATACGTCATGCCTGGCAAAGGGCTGCTGCAGAGGCCAGGGAACACACAGCCACAAGTCCAGTCATGCAGCCCCCAATGATGCCCACCGAGGAGCTTCTCAGCAACCTTGGGGCACCCATCCCAGTACAACATCAGGGTACAGACTCCCCATATGCTGGAGGTGGGTGGCACCCAGACAATGGACGAGGAGTGTGCAGGTAAGGCTCCAGTAGAGATTACTAGATTAGTGAAGCAGACATACTTGTATTTGTAGAGTATCTACATGCATGTGTCAGCTTAGATTACAGTTGTGGATGGGGTTTTCTAATGCACAGAAGTGCACATCTGTGGTGAAGGACAGCAAATTGTGTAGTACCGGGGGTTGTACTGTAAATGTGCAGACATGTTGCATCCATTCTGTACCAATGCCACACATGAGTCTGCTGACAATACTCCTCTCCCACAACTACCTAGGTCCATCCGGTCTGCATGTGGGATGGCAGCCTGAAGCTGTTAAGTATGGAATTTGTCTGTTGTGGTTTGCCAATACCCCAGGCATGTGAAGGCCATGACATATACCATGCACAAAAGCGTCACTCATAGCCATATTGCTTTATGTGCACGTTCACTTGTAGTGGGGTTAACTGCATTGCATCACAGTGGTCACCACAGGGGCCTATCTGAAGAGAATGTAACATCCCTGTAGCATACCTCACAACCTGTCAGTGCAAGACTTCTGGACAGAAACAACAAAATGGCGGGACAAACGACCTAAAGTATGGACATGTGTGAAACATTACTCTCATACAGTGGATATAAACAGTGTACACACCCCTGTTAAGATGCCAGGTGTTTGATATATATATATATATATATATATATATATATATATATATATATATATATATATACACACACACAAACTGAAACCACAATATGTCAGTCCACACCTTTTCCAACCTGTAATGTGACCTATGACATGAACAATTCAGTTGTAAAACCAATCAATCTGTTGGGGACCAAATATGGAGTATACAAACCTTACAATAAGCTGGATGCATATATGTGCACACCCTTCAAATAATATTTTATTGCAGCAGCTTGTGATTTACTGACAGCATTCAGTCTGCTTGGGTACACACCTGCCATCAAGTAAAGGGACTCTGAGTAACACCAAATAACAGTCTGGTGTCCAAGTAGGATATTCATGACATTTGCTCAGTTGCCTGCAACAGCCATAGCTTGCAGACAGCTTACAAAGCAGCAAAAGGATCTCATATTTGAAGGGTAGCTTTCAAAAGTAGGGTATAACAACATTACCACTGCATTGCATACACCATGGAACACAGTGGAGAAAGTTGTCAAAAGATGGACTGAATATGGGACAACAGTGCTGTTGAAAAGAACCTGATGTACTTCCAAAAATGATGACAAGACATGTTAAAACTTGGTCAAGGATGTTGCCAGGAGACATACAGTAACACTGAGGGAGTTGCAGGAATCTCTTGCAAGTACTGGTGTTGTGTACTACATGTGAAAATACTCTCCAGTATTCTGCATATGTCTGGCCTATGGGGTATGGTTAGAAGATGGAAGCATTTCCCCACACCAAAAAACGTCCAGGGGTGGATACAATTTGCAATACAGCACATCAAGTCTCCAAAAGGCATGTGTGAAAATGTGTTATGGTGTAATGACACTATGGATTGACCTCACAGCCAGAATACCAAAACGTATGTGTGGTGCACAAGCAACACCCCTCTTAACCTGAACACCAACATCTCCATGGTGAATCACGCTGGTGGCAGTGCCCTGCTGTGGGTATGCTGTTCCAAAGCCAGAACTGGGCCTGTGGTCACAGTGGTGTTAATTCTGAACAGTTCCAAATAACATCCAGGTCTGGCCCAAATCCATCAGGCATCTGCAAGAATGCTGAGGATGGGGAGGGGTGTCAGCCTTCAACATGACAAAGACCCAAAGCTACCTAAGAAAGGCTCCACCTGAACACACTCAAGGTTATGGAATGGCCCAGCCAGAAACTAAACTTACAACAGATAGACAAACCCCAGTGTGACCTGATAAGAGCTGTGCACATAAGCTGCCCTTGTAATCTGACAGAGTTGGGTGACCTATGCATGGAAGAGTGGCCAAATAATGCCAAGTCAAGATGTGCCATGCTGATAGACACCTTCACAAGAAGAATGAATGCTGTAAGTCACTTACAAGGTGCTTCAACAAAGTATCATTTTAAGGGTGTGCAAACTTATGCAAATACCATATTGTACATATTGCAGTCATTATATTTTACACGCAACACATTTGTTTATCGATTGGCTTGCACAGATCATATGTCACATGAAAGGTGGGTAATATATTTGAATGCATTACTGCAGTGTCTTCTCATATATTACAAGAACATGGCATATTAACAGGGTTGTGTACACTTATCATATCCACTGTAAGCTTAGAAGCTCGGTGATGTAACAGCAATTGTGTGACCATACATTTATTGCTGGTTTGGAGGTCTGACACTCAAATGCATGCCATTAATCAGTGATGTCACTCCTCAGATCATCCCAGTTATGTGTCATAGAAACACAAGGGTTATGAGAAACAGAGCAAATATATGAGCCAGACATCTATACATCCTGCGAGGACCTGTACAGTTGTGAGGTTTGTTCTGTAGTACTTGCCACTGTGCTATACAGGTGAACAGCATGATGTGTATACGAGTGCAGTATGTGCTGGGGAAGGGCCATCACCTACTAACACTAATCCCGTATCCTAGAGCTCTATATTGTTTGTTACATGTAGTAAAACTGGCTGCAATATATGAGGTTGAGGGCTGTGTGTCATGCATGTCACCATTTGGGTTATGTGTGGTCTGTGTAACAGATTTGTGCCACCTCACCTGTAAGTGTGCATGTGTGTGTGTGTGTGTGTGTGTGTGTATGTGCATGTGTGTATGTGTGTACCAGCCAACCTCAGAATGCAGGTATTAAATGTACATATGTTGTCTTCCCCTCACAGGTGGCAATGGGGTTTGGGTTACCTCCTGTTTGGAAACTGATGTCATTATCTCTGCAGACTATGCCAATGATGACAGGAATAGTGAGGTACAGGTGGGGATGTCAGGGGCCGAATCTGTCCAATTGATTGGCATCCCACTCTTGTCCACACCATCCCCGCACACAGTGACAATGCCCACACATACCCAGTCACCAGTGGCCACAGATGATGGTTAGTTGGCAGGTATCAGCATTGAGCAAGCTAGTGTGGTGACTATGGTAGGTGTGAGTGTAGACATTGGCAATAGCCAGACTGCAGATGAGGTCCCACACAGGTGGATGGACAGGGGTGCTCGCAGGAGGACCACTGCTCGTCAATCAGCTGTCCCAAGTGCCACAGCAGGAGTCACCAGACGCATGTTTTGGGCTGTCATGGATGCACAGGCATTTAGTGAATGCCACACCAGACCAATACTCAGGGTGGTAGAAGCAACTCTTTCGAATTGATGTGGTGACATACATGACCTTGTTGAGGCCACACATCAAAATACTGAGGTCATGAATAGATGGTGGGGTGAGACCTTGGCAATCCTTGAATGTGGCATGTCTGTGCTACAGCATGTGGTGGGTGATGGGCATCGGCGATGTGGAAGTAGGTCAGCAGCAACAACAGCTGACAGTCTATGGAGCCGTGCACCTTCACACTCCTGTAATGGTAGTGACACCAGCAGTACCGAAGGGGAGTTGCTGTCGACAGCACACTAGAGCAGGCCATGGGCATGTGTTCCTGTCTGTTCTCATCAGGGACACAGAGCCAGCAGACAGAAGTCACCATCAGGAAGCAGTATTGCTTCTGGCCTTGAGCATGGTGGTGCCAGTGATACCCCTGGAAGGACCAGTCCCCATGTCCGTGGCCACCCTGCCATGTATGCTCCACAGCTATTCAACATACTCCTGTGTAAGGCAGCCCCATGGTGTGATTGTGTGCATACATACAAACACACACACATACATGTATCACATGCAGGTCACCTCCAGACACACACAGCACCTCTGCATAGCCCATCTACAGTAATCACAGGTGAATCAATAGTGAGGCACACAGATGTCCCACTCACTAGGTTGAACATGGAGGAGGTAACAGTCAGCTATCAGGTGCCAGAATCCAACACATAACACAGTCAGGTCACTCCACAACAACTACAAGTATCACTCCGTCATTATCCATGTGTGTGTGAATGACCTGAGATGCACCTCCATGGACTATATGAAAAGAGACATGGTGGAGCTCTCAGATTATGTGGACCAGGCAGGTATGACAGTAGACCTGAGCAGTATACTACTGTCAACCAGAATGATACCGCAATACAAACAACAAACAATTGACTTCAACAATTGGCTTAAGTGTCTGGTGTCACTCTCATGGGATCCAGTATCTGTCTGCTTGGGATGACATGACTGACAGACTGCGATGGCTTGCCAGAGATGGCCTGCATCTGTCATCCCTGGGTTTCCAGGTAATGGCTAAGTGTCTTGCCACTCCTATAGTGCCTTCTTAGGCAGTGTTCCAAATCAAATTACCACCCTAACAGCTATATATATATATATATATATATGCAATCAGAGGGTCATGCTGCTCAACACTAGACATCTACATCTCGAGATGCAGCCACTCGAAGTACTCCTCAAAATGGAGAGCATTGACATTTGTGCTGTAACGGAGACCTGGTTTACAGCAGCAGACAGCACCCCTGCACTACCAGCCTATAACTCATTCCACACCTGTCAGCCTCAAAACATGGACCACAGCTACAAAGGCGGTGGTGTCTCTACATTAATAATGGATATGCACACATCCAGAGTAGTATCACAGCATATGGCAACTGAGATTCTTCAGGTACAACTGACATTGGGTAATAGTGGAATCCAGGTCATAGCCTGCTATAGGTCCACATCCATGTCCCTAGACTCTCAATCAACATTCCTCATCACCCTGGAAACTATCAAGGTCCAACCCAACGCTCTAATAGTAGGAGAGTTCAACTACCCCTCCAACAACTGGGTAAGATACTCAAGCACCAATACACTGGCTCAAAGCTTCCTGGAATTCATCTGTTCCAATGCCCTGGACCGCTCATTCTGACATCCAGCAGAGGAAGCAACATCCTTGACCAGTGTTGATTACTAACATATGAGACCATTGCTTGACAACAGTATTCAATCACTACCTGGTCAGACCCAACCTAGAGTAATCGCCATGGAAATCCACATCTCACCCACACCCCCTGCAAATGTAACCACCTTGAAAAACTTCACCAAAGCTGACTTTGGACTCATAAGAACAGAGGTGGCTAACTTCACAGCACCCATGCTAGTGGAAAATACCTGCATGACTGCTGAATCATACACTAATGCACTGTACAAACATGTACATCAATGCATGGAACTAGCCATACCCAACACAACCACGACACTCTCCTCCAAACACTGGAGGCCAACCTGGAGGTCCCTTGCCATTAATAACTTGTACAACAGAAGGAAGAAACTGTTGCAGAAAAAAGTGGAGTCCCAAGAGTGGTGAAACTCCCTTATTAGCCTCAACAACAACTTGAGATCCCTCATGAAATCGTCTAAAGCCACCTATGATGGCAGAATTGCAGCAGACACTGACAACAATCACACATCCTTTGTTAGTCATATCAAGAACCTCCATGCCAATACCCAGAAGTGCTCCGAGTTACTGCACAATGATACCTCCTATACTGAACCAACTGATATTGCCAACAATCTTGCCAACACATTCAGTGGCACCTTTACCCCTCTCTCCCCTCTAGGGGAACAATCAGAATGCCAGGCACCCAGGATTACTGCCTCCCAGGTTACACCTGCATTGTCCACAGGCAAGAATACAGCTTCCATGGGACCCCAAATTATCCCTGGTTGTGTTCTACATGAACTACAAAGATTCCTGGCACCACATCTGTGTGCCCTCTTCAGTCACAGCCTTACCTCAGGCTTTGTCCTTCCCAAATGGTGCACTGCTACAGTCATGCCTCTCCATAAAGATGTGGCAACTGCAGACCCCGGGAATTATCAGTCCAGCAGCCTGACAAGTCTGGTGTGTATAGCTGTGGAGGGCATCATCAGGGACCTGATCGACAAACATATAGGTAATCTCCTAACTCTGGACACCACACAGTTTGGCATTGTGAAAGGCAGATCATGCCTGCTCAACCTGTTAACACCTTTGAGTTAGTCACCAGGGCTGTGTATGGCAGTAAGGCACTGCATACAGCCTACATCAACCTGGCCAAGGCTCTTGATACCATTCCTCAAGACAGGAATTATGGATGAACCCACAAAACTAGGCATCAACTTCTATATCACTAGGGGGGTTGAAAATTGGCTCACAGATAGAACACACAGTGTGAAAGTAGTGAGCTCCAAGTATAAAGTGCCAGCCAGTCACAAGTGGAGTCCCACATGGGATCAGTCCTGGGTACTCTCCTGTTCAGCATGTACTTCTCAGGAGTCCAGGCCAACACAAAGGAACTCTGGCTGACCATGTTCACAGACAACTGCAAGCTGGAAGCCATCAACAACTCCACAAGTGATGTAGACATCCTACAGAAAGACCTCACTGAGAACACTGACAGGTATGGAAACCGTAAGTAGTCAAAAATGAATATCCTACTCACGCTAAAGACGTTTACAGGTCAAGCAAAGCAAAAAACTGTAGAAATCCTGAAATGGCACCACAGCTGCAATTGCATTAAGACACAAGAACCTGAGGACAGACGTAGTTTAAGCTTACACAAATAAAATAAAATAAAAGGCCTGTGTACAAAGATGAGCGCTTTCGGTGAGACTTTGCATTCTTATGATCATGTAGTACAAAGGTCCTTACTGGTTAAAATAGTAATAATTCACCAATCATGTATTTTGTATTTAACACCTTCAAAAAATTACCAATCAAAACACCAATCTTAAAACCAGGAAAGAGGATGTCAAAAAACGTATATACCCAACCCTAGTCTCGAAGAAATTCTAATAACCAATGAAAAAATCATTAAAACATACTATAAGTAGGTTATAAAACTTTAGCTTCTACATAATTAGGGTATGCAGATAAGTACTTAGTTCTATCTACATTCATGATTAAACCTAAAACTTTTCTTCATTTACAGGCTCATAAGTTCTAAAGAAAATACGTCCGCATTCACAGTACATTGTTTATGAAGTTAACTGGGTAAACCAATCAGTGATTTATTCTAAGTTCAAATAGCTAATCAGAATCAGTCTAAACAAAGTTGGAACACTGTAGCGACAAGTGTCCATAGTTACGGCTACGGTCAAGTCACAGACATTAAATAACAAATCTAATATGTACTAAAACACACTAGTAGGCTTATCTATCGATAGGCATACCAGGTCAGTTTGGATAGAACACTAAGTTTTTCCCTGGTATCAATAAAGACCTTTGAAATATTGTCCTGTGTGTAGGCCAATTCGATTACTAATTCTGCTGGAACATTAATTTTTAACATTTACTTGTATAGAAAAAACTAAAGCCATTCATTATACAATTTTGATCTTTCTCTTTTACAATGTACTCTGGACGTATAGATGAAATTATTGTGGAAAAACGTATAAAAATACTGTTCATATTTAGTTCCTCAATCTTTTCATAGTCTCCTATCAGATTTATACTATAAGCGCTTACTGTCTGGCTGTAGCCAGTCACTGATTCACCTAAATATTATGCAAATAAAAAATTGAAAAATAATATATATATTTTAACGCCTTCCGTGATTGTGAATACATCCTGTTTCATTTACACAATAGGAGCCAATCAAATTAATAAACATAGATCATGGCCAATATATGAAGGGCCAATAGAACACCAGTAAATTCATATCACAACCAATTAAAAACAAGCAACTAAAACAACAACCGAAAATGGAGACCGTCCGTTCTCACTGCTACATCTCCATTCCCAATGGAGTCAATTCTAAAAGATTGAAAAAGCATCCATCCCATTCCAATAATGTTTACAAAAATAGAAATAAAATCCAAAATATTCCAAGCTAATGTAAGTTTTGGACCCTTGTTGTCCGGCTATAGCCCATCAACAAAAATAATAAAAATGGACAAATTAATTTATGTGCTTTCTAGCGGTCACTTGCACTTTAATAGCTATCAACAAATAGTTGGTGCTGTTTAAATATTTGTCAGTCAATCTTAACTTCAAGCATGGGCTGAAAAATAGCAAACTGAAACTGTCCACTTTCGTGGCAACAGTCTCTTCCACATTTGTGGTGAAGGCCAATCTAGTTAGATGATTAAAGAAGATGGTCAATCAACAGGAGATTTAACAGCGCTTGTTGAATAAAAAGTGGTCACTTCCGCATTAACGCATGAAGTCAAATGATTGGTCCTGGCTGAGAAACAGTCATCCAATCATAAAGACAGGCAAAAGGCTGTGCATAATAAATTTTAATCATCAATATAGACAACCACTGTCTCTTCCGTATTCGCGGGAAGGGCCTATCAGGTTAGGCATTCAGAAAAAATGGCCAATCACAAATAAACTTATCAGCTCTGCTTAGAGGTTCACTCAAAGCATCCATGCTTCCATCCTTTATTACTGTCTCTTCTATAAGCTTGACTTGACTAAAAAGATTAGTATTGGCTAGATTGCAGTTAGCCAAACATCAATCTAGCCAAATATTGTGTTAAATAAAGGGCAAAGGCCATCCCCTTTCATGGCGACAGTCTTTTAATCGTCACTATAGACAACTGTGGCCTCTTACGCATTCACGGGAAGGGACTATCAGGTTAGACATTCAGAAAAAATGGCCAATCAAAAATAAACTTATCAGCTCTGCTTAGAGGTTCACTCAAAGTGTCCATGCCTCCATCCTTTATTACTGTCTCTTCTATAAGCTTGACTTGAATAAAAGGATTAGTATTGGCTAGATTGCAGTTAGCCAAACATCAATCTAGCCAAATATTGTGTTAAATGAAGGGCAAACGCTGTCCGCTTTCGTGTCTACGGTCTTTCCACATTCGCAGTGATATTAACCAAGATAAACATCAATAGGGGGTAATCAACCAACAAAACAAAAGAAACAAAAATTCTGTTAGCTCTGCTTAATTCAATCTATGAATAACCAGTCAGCAAGAAGCCATTTAAGTTTTGATCATGAATAACCATAGCACAAACCATGATAAAAAGACATAAAAATACCTATTTATAGTACTGCTGAAGCTATAGCATGCTGATGTAAAATACATCATGAATTCTGTCAGCATATATACATGAAATGTACTCAGTAATTTCTTGTTTATAAATCATCAGAATCTATCCCCCTATTGATGTTTATCTTGGTTAATATCACCGTGAATACGGAAAGACCATAACTGCGAAAGTGGACAGCCTTTGCCCTTTATTTAACACAATATTTGGCTAGATTGATGTTTGGCTAACTACAATCTAGCCAATACTAATCCTTTTAGTTAAGTCAAGCTTATAGAATAAAGGATGGAGGCATAGACGCTTTGAGTGAACCTCTAAGCAGAACTGATAAGTATATTTTTGATTGGCCATTTTTTCTGAATGTCTAACCTGATAGGTCCTTCCCGCAAATGCGGAAGAGACCATGGTTGTTTAAATTGATGATTAAAATGTTATTATGCACAGCCTTTTGCCTGTCTTTATGATTGGCGGTCTCTCAGCCAGGACCAATCATTTGACTTCAGGCATTAATGCGGAAGTGACCGCTTTTTATTCAACAAGAGCTGTTAAATCTCCTGTTGATTGGCCACCTTCTTTGACCATCTAACTAGATTGGCCATCATCGCGAATGCGGACAGTCTCAGTTTGCTATTTTCCAGCCCATGCTTGAAATTAAGATTGACTGACAGATATTTAAACAGCGCCAACTATTTGTTGATAGCTGTTAAAGTGCAAGTGACTGCTAGAAAGCACATAAATGAATTTGTCCATTTTTATTATTTTCGTTGATGGGGTATAGCCAGACAGCAAGGGTCCACAACATACACTAGCATGGAAAAATTTGGATTTTTATTCCTATTTTTGTAAACATTATTGGAATGGGATGGATGTTTTTTCAATCTTTTAGAACTGACTTCATTGAGAATGGAGCAAACCAAAAAGACACGCAAGTTGGATCCAGTGCAAGGCTCAAACCAAAATGTCAAAATGCACAAAACGAGCCAGCACAAAGGTTAAGGCAAGCAGAAAACTACTTTTATTGTGGCATATTCTTTGAGAATGGAGACATAGCCGTGAGAACGGACGGTCTCCATTTTCGCTTGTTGTTTTAGTTGCTTGTTTTTAATTGGTTTTGATATGAATTTACTGGAGTTCTATTGACCCTTCATATACTGGCCATGATCTATGTTTATTAATTTGATTGGCTCCTATTGTGTGAATGAAACAGGATGTATTCACAAACACGGAAGGTATTAAAAAATATATATATTATTTTTCAATTTTTGATTTGCATAAAATTTAGGTGAATCAATGACTGGCTACAGCCAGACAGTAAGCATGTATAGTATAAATCTGATTGGAGACTATGAAAAGATTGAGGAACTAAATATGAACCGTATTTTTATATGTTTTTCCACAATAATTTCATCTATACGTCCAAAGTACATTGTAAAAGAAAAAGATCAAAATTGTATAATGAATGGCTTTAGTTCCTTCTATACAAGTAAATGTTAAAAATTAATGTTCCAGCAAAATTAGTAATCAAATTGGCCTACACACCACTAGGACAATATTTCAAAGGTCTTTACTGACACCAGGGAAAAACTTAGTGTTTGATCCAAACTGACCTGGTATGCCTATCGATAGATAAGCCTACCAGTGTGTTTTAGCACATATTAGATTTGTTATTGAATGTCAGTGACTTGACCGTAGCCGTAACTACGGACACTTGTCACTGCAGTGTTCCAACTTTGTTTAGACTGATTCTAATTAGCTATTTGAACTTAGAATAAATCACTGATTGGTTTACCCTGTTAACTTCATAAACAATGAACTGTGAATGCGGACGTATTTTCTTTAGAACTTATGAGCCTGTAAATGAATAAAAGTTTTAGGTTTAATCATGAAAGTAGATAGAACTAAGTACTTATCTACATACCCTAATTATGTGGAAGCCAAAGTTTTATAACTTACTTATAGTATGTTTTAATTATTTTTTCATTGGTTATTAGAATTTCTTCGAGACTAGGGTTGGGTATATACATTTTTGCCATCCTATTTCCTGGTTTTAAGATTGGTGTTTTGATTGGTAATTTTTTGAAGGTGTGTTAAACACAAAAGACATGATTGGTGAATTATTACTATTTTAACCAGCAAGGACTTTTGTACTGCATGATCTGAAGAAGGCGAAGTCTAGCCAAAAGCGCTCATCCTTGTACACAGGCCTTTTATTTTATTTTATTTGTCTAAGATTAAACTACATCTGTCCTCAAGTTCTTGTGTCTTCATGCAATTGCAGACGTGGTGTCGTTTTAGGATTTCTACAGGTATGGAAACCATGGCCTGAAGCTTAACACCACAAAATGCATCATCAGCATTTGGTAAAATCTCAGTTCCCACTAAGTACAACATCGATGTCCAATGAACACTGTAGGCATTATAAGAGATCTGGGGACACAGGTTGACAACAACCTCTTCTTTGACCTCCACATTGCCACTGCGGTCAATAAATCCTTCTATGTGGCACATCTCATTACCAAGGGTTTTGCATCCAGGAAGGAGGAGGTCTTCGTCTCTGTGTACTCTTCCCTCATTAGACCAGTCATCAAGTATAATGGCCCATTTGGCATGTACCTCACTAGATACCTGCAACAGCTAGAGAGGCCACAGAATTACCTCACAATGAGGATCCTAGGCATTAAACACATGTCCTACATAGACAAACTCAAATGACTCCAGCTATTTTCAGTCTCATATTGCCTACTTAGAGGTGATCTCTGCGTGACTTGCAAAGCCATGTCTGACCCAGCTATTTTACAAATGCTACATCTAAAGACATCCCAATCTCTCTCTACCACAAAATGCAGGGACCTCGACCTTATTACCACAATCAACACAACATGCTGGAGAGACAGGTTTCTCACCCACAGACTGCACATGCCCTGGAATAGACTTCCCATACATGTCAAGCAAAGCATCTAGATGACCCTGTTCCAGAGAGATCTTAATGAGTGGATGGGTAATAGAAAGTTCACCCCAGGGATCACTCCAGTGGTTCTACTTGATACGGTCACTGGGAATGAACTTTGGGTGGCACAATGGCAGGGCACTTCTATGGGCTAGGCTTGTATTGGCTCCAGGGCCATTAGTCTAGTACACACCTATGAACCTATAAGGGGAGTGACATTGGCATGACTGATACAGTAGGCCAGTGGGTGGATAACTTATCAAAATACTTCTTCCTACAAAGATACACAGTTACACACACACTTATACACCCACACACACATTTGCCAGATCTGAGAGTTGAACCCCTGCCTATCTAATTATTTGTACTATAGTGTTGCACAGTTATCGCATGAACTACAGAGCTTATTGGGCTGACAACTGCCCAAAGGTGCTGATAAGGGGAATGACCTCAGCAGGAGTGATAAAGTAGGGCAGTGGGTGGGACACTTATCACAATACTTCTTCTTACAAACATACACAAACACTCATTTACCAGATCTGAGATTAGAACCCCTGCCTAGCTAGTGATTTGCACTATTGTGTTACACAGTTATCACATGCTACAGAGCTTACTGGGCTGACAACTTGCCAAAGGTGCTGATAAGGGGAATGACATCAGCAGGAGTGATAAAGTGGGGCACTGGGAAGTGTTGTGGGTGGGAATGACCTAAAACTGTTTCACCTATACACACACACACACACACACACACACACACACACACACACACACACACACACACACACACACACACACACACTTGCCAGTATTGAGATTAGAACCCCTACCTATCTAGTTATTTCTACTATAGTATTACACAGTTATCACACATGCTACAGAGCTTATAGGGGTGATTGGTGTCCAATGGTACTTCTAAGATGAATGAAAGCAGCAGATCCTGTGAAGTAGGGCACTGTGAAGTGTACAAAGTGGGAAGAGTCTCCTAATACTTGGACCTATGGAGAGACACACATAGAGGCAGGTGATGTGATATTATAAACTCAACCTCAGTACTGTTACACAATGGGGCTCACGTTTTACAACTGGTATGCCCTGTCCACAGCAGGACATCACTGTATGACATTCAGGGTATCCGTGTGTGTGACTCACTCTGTTTCCCCCTGTGTCTCTCTTTCACTGTCTGTCTCTCAGTTCCCCACATCTATGTGTGTGTGTATGCTTGGCATATGTTATCTGTTGCCCATATATGTGTGTATCTCAGATGCAGATATATTACATGTGGGCCACCTACAGCTAGCTGAGGGTAATCCTATCTGATGTGTGTGTGCGTGGGGACAGTTGAGGTGTACATAGCTATCTATATGCACAGACATATATACACTATACAGTCATATATTCTGATGTGGGTCCCAACATGTCCTGTGATTCTCTAAGAATTGCAGCATGCCCAGAATGACATTCTATAGTTAGGGTGGGACTCCATCCCAAAGGTAGGTGTACTCTAGTCCAGGGTTTTGTGTGCTACAGCCATACCTCTCAGGTGTACACAGGACTTTCCTCAGGGTACTTGTTTTGTTTAGCAGACATTTTCTGACATATCTGTAGTCTGAAACTGCAACGTATTGTGTCATTACCTAGTGCCAGACAGGACAGAAGAACAGTAGTTGTATGATGCATAGACCAATATTATGAGGGCAACTATGTAAATTCTTACCCAATAAGGCCATTTGTGAGGTGCGGCTACAGCCAGTATAGTAATGACACACAGCTGCGTGAACAGTCCAGCAACCTAGTGATATACTGGCTGGGATCTCCTGCTTGTGCAGTATCTTTCTTACCTGAGATGTCATATCCTTGTGTGTGCATACCTCTGACCTTTATATTTTTTGGCAGGTTGTCCAGGTGTTTGGCTACAGGTTTCATCCTTTCTATGTAAACTTGTGTTTTTATGGGAAATTAGTTACATATAATTGAAGTGTGATGTTACAAAACAATACAGACATTACTGTTTTCGAATACATAACCTTCAGACAATTCCCACTACTGCAAACCCTTCACCCCATCAACTTTCTCAGTATGTAAGGGTGATATTTACAACACATGCCTATCACTGTGCCTTTGTTCCACTTTTCTTTCTGCCCTTGTCCAAACATCTTGCTGTCAGAGGTTGGGAGTTATGGGTGTGGGTACAGAGTGCATTCAACTGTGCAGGCATGTCCATTATTTGTAAAAGCAAACATAAGAAAAAGGATTATTGAGAATAACCACTGTCAACACTACCACACAGCACTTATATTCACAAAAGCCTTGGCACCTCTGCTACACATCCTTCAAGATGTCAGTAATATGTGTAGCATATTCCACATAGCACTGTGACTTCCAGGTATGCCAGTGGCAGAGCAGTGGGTGTCACTGACATGCATAACAGTTGGCACTGCAGTTATCTGCACATGGCCCTGTGAAAGGCAGCACTGTACCTAGGGCAGTACAAGACAGCTGCCAGGAGAACACACGTACACATAGCTCATAAAGACCACTGCATAATGTGGACAGGCAACATGTTTTCATGTGTATTGGTGCAGCCCTACCAATGTGTGCTATGCTGCTATTTCCATGCAAACATATATGTTACTGCATTTGTGTGGGTATATGGGGGGGGGGGCACACCTGTCCACTGTACACATTTGCACAGACTGTGCTGGCATTTGCTTTACATTTTGGTTCCATTTACTGTACTATTGTGCCCTGTCTTGGGGACTGGAGGCATATCAGTAAAGATCCCAGGTCAGACTGTACTGGCATAGAGTTGAGTTTCAGACTTCTTACCCTTCATAGCCTTACTGCAAATGTGGGTCCTGCTGTGCTATCACTGTGCGAGTCTGTAGGGGGTTAATTCAAATTTTCACCATTTGTGTGCCTTTACCAGACATTTCTCTGTGGTTTTCTACAGCTGACTTGCTGTGTGGGTGTGAGGGGTGGTTATGGGACCCCTCACCCTGACATTCATGACTGTGACCTACGACCCCCCCCCCCCACTTAGTAGTCCCCACACCTATACTGCAGTGGATTTGCTGCCTTGGGTACTACTGCATAGTGTGTGGAGGCCAGTTTTGACCAGACATTTCCTGGTGGCCAACAGAGCTATCAGTTGTGTACTGCTATTCCAGTAGGCCACCCCATTCCCTTGTATGCATGCAGCATTTCCATAGATATGCTAGCAGAACATACTATTCCATTAATTTATTGTTAAGAAGACTGACCTACCTTGTGCTTGCAGCAGTTATGAGGACAGTGCTTGAGGGCTGCCTATGTTGGATGCACACTGTACACTGCCTATACATGGTACGTTACAGGTAATATGATGTGTATGTCATCCATTTTACTGTGTGAATCAAAGAGAGATGTCAGTCCCTGGGGTCCCTACAGTATCAGTGTGTGTGCTATTTATTGCCTCTTTGCCAAGGCCTGACCATACTGGGCACATCTCCGTCTGCCTATGGAAGCAGGCTCAGGGGCCTCCTCCTGGGAGTCCCTCTGCACCTGTGGGGACACTGGCAATGGTGGTGGGCTGTGTGGCCCTTCCCTGTGCTGTTCCTGCTGCAGCTGTTTCCACAGGATCATATTGTGTAGCATGGCACATACTATGAACATGTGCGCACATGTGGCTGGAAAGTACTACAAGGCTCTACCAGATATGTCAAGGCTGTGGAACAGTGACTTGAGCATCCCAAACACATGCTCTATAATGATCCTGGTTTGTGCATGTGCCTCATTATGGCATTCTTGTGTGGGTGTGTGTACATTTCTGATGGGTGTCATCATCCACGGCTGTAGTGCATAGCCAGTATTCCCCACCAGATGGCCATATGGGATGCCTCTGCTGGCAAATGCCTGGTACAGCTGTGACAAATGCCAGACGTGGGAGTCGTGATAGCTTCCAGGGCTGCCAGCACACACATTCATGATAATGCCCTGGGCATTGCACATGACCTGGAAGTTGATGGAGGGGAAGCCCTTGCGGTTTATGTTGATTCTACCCTGTTCACCGGGTGGTGCTTTGATGTGGATGTGGATGCAGTCTATGGCACCCAGTACCTCCGGGTATTCTGCTACATGGTGGAAGAGATGCATATTGTTGGTCCTCTCCTCACTGGTGTTGGGGAAGTAAATCTGCTCAAACCAAAAAGAATCACTGTTCCAATGTTCACCAAAACACCAAAAATACAGAACAGATGGAAGAGGCACAAATCCGTAATCCACACAAATTCCTTTATTAAAACAACTCTTCAGTCCAATAAAACACAGAAACAATAAGTTTGACTATACAGACCACTAACGCGATTACACCAGCACTGCGTTTTCGTTTAAACCACTTCATCAGATGGAGACAAATGCATACCTACACAAAAACTACTCCTTATATATTCATCAAAATAATTAAACAATTAGTTAATTAAAGGGAACAAGATACTTAAACATTCAAAGGGGTAAGACTTATAATGCATACAACACATACATTAAAATATATTATAATGGATTCCCCCCACACTGACCTGATACATTAATGGAGTAATAAATTAATATTGTTATAAAAATTTAATAAAAACTTTATAATAACTTAATCTAATAAAACAAACTAAATTCTTTAATATAACCAGCTAAAGCATTACAGCTTGTGGTATCCTATACTACCAACACTTTATAATGTAAACTGATTTTAATACACATTTAAAATTAGATAAATATAGAAAAAAATAATAAATAAAAAAACATAAAATGAAAACACTTAAAGCTTAGCTGATCTCAGCTTGAGTACAGGTGCTAAAGAGATGGCATCATTTAAGCCTGGAGGATTATTCGCCTCCAAGGAAAGCTGCCACAACAGCTCTTTATACTCAATCGAAGTTTCCCATAGCCCACCTCTTACATCCTTTTCCACTACTTCCAACACAAAGAAGCTAAATTTAGCTTCCTGGCAAATTAATTTATGTCGGTATAAAGCATTATTAGTACATTTTGTTTTTATCTCATAATAATGCTCATAAATTCTATTTTTTTAACTTTCTTTCCGATTTCCCTATATAAAATGCATCACAATGATTACACAAACATAAATAAACTATCCCAGAGGTGTGACAGTTCGCAAAATATTTGCTCTGGATCAGTCTGTCCCTGCTCTCTAAAAAAATTGTTTGCTTAGTACAAATAAATGGGCATTGGGAACACCTTCCACGTTTAAAGGTTCCTAGTTTCCCTTCCTTAACTTTTTTCATACCATATTTACCCTCCAGAATAGTCTTTAAGCTTTTGCCCCTTCTATATGTACATTTCAAAGGTTCTTCAAAGATACATTTCAAATCCGAAATCTGACCAAACCTACACCATTCTTCCTCCAAAATCTTCCTAATTCTAGGTGCACTACCATTATAGTCAACTACAAAATTGCCTGTACCCTCACTGTTAAGCTTTGTAGATTTCATCTCATTCAAGACAAAATTTGAACCCAAAATGGGTTTAAATTTGTCATATCTACCTTCCCTAACTTCTCTTTCTATAGGCTCAATAAGATCTTTAGGGTAGCCTCGATCCATAAACATATTGTGCAAAATCTTACATTCATCCTCAAAATCACTCTCCCTTGATGTCATACGACTACCCCTCACATATTGTCCCTTAACAATACCTTTTTTCTGATGGTAAGGGTGAGCACTATTAAAAGCCAAATAAGAATTCGAAAATGTTGGCTTTCTAAAAATCTTAGAATAAAAACAACCATCACTTTTGCCTATAGTAATATCCAAATAATTTAAAAATTATTTATCCTTATTATAAGTAAATTTTAAAAAAATCAGTGGACTCTGAGATATACCTAAAAAATTCTAAAAATTCATCCATCGTGCCCACCCATAAAAAGCACATATCATCCAAGAAACAAACGCTTGTAAAATTTCCAATTATGGACATATTTTGAATTAATAATACATTTTGCTTGAATTTCAACAATCTTAACTCACTTCTCCTCTCTACTAAACATCATGACACAATCTATAAAGGTAAACAACACAGCAGGTTGTCTCTTATTCACTAACACAGGCAGAAGTTGTTCTCTTCTCTTACCTAGTGACTTAACTCTGACTACATCCCTGCAATTCAAAAAAAAAAAAAAAAAAAAAAAAAAAATCAAAATCATTTGGCTTTGTTCCTGCACTACCCCTGTTTCTTCTTTCTCTCTCTCCTCTTCTCTCTCTCTCTCTCCACTCTTTTTCATCTCCATCTCTTACTGTTCTGATTTTATCTTGTACATTTTATATTTAATTGTAACATGACATTAACTGCATTGTGTATTTATTAATTCCAATTTTTCTTATATCTTAGAGTATAGTTTTTTATGTGATGTACTTAGTATTTAGTGGAGGTTTTCTAAATAAATAAATTTTTCTTCCCAAGCTGTTAAAATAATATTAACATATGTGGGGGCACATCTTGCACCCATCCCTACTCCCTGAATCTGCTTAAAAATTCTCCCTCATAATGAATAAAGTTGTTGTTTAAAACTAATTCCATAAAAACTAGGATCAAATAAAATTCATTATTATTAAATTTACCATAATTTATCAGGGCTTCTTCAAACCACATCATTCCCTCATTATGGGGTATAGATGAAAAAAGGTCCACTATATCAATAGTTATAAAAGTAATATTGTTATCATACAAATCCTGAGTTACACTACACAAAAGGTCCCAAGAGTCTTTAACAGTTCCCTGGCCTCCCATAGATAAAGACTTTAGCTTTACATCCAACCATCTCACCAGTGGTGCAGTAACTGAGCCCTCCGAAGCAACAATAGGTCTCAAAGGGGGGTCTTCCAAGTCTTTATGTACTTTTGGTATCCCAAAATAGAGGGACCTTAGGTTTCTCAACGTGAAGGTATTTAAAAGTTTCAACATCAATAGAGCGTTCCATAAGCAAGTCATTTAAAACCACATATATTTTTTTATTACCTATATTAATCTCATTTAAAGAGGCTCTGACATATTTGTCTAAATCATCTAACATTTCCATCTTCTTAGCTTCATATAAAATATTATCCATAATAACAGAACCTCCACCTTTATCTGGTTTCATAACTCTCACTGTAGTGTCCTCCCTCAATTCCTTTAATAACCCATATTCTTCCTTAGTAAGGTTATATGTAATATTGTTCCTTGGGAGCTCAGCTCTAAGTCTACTCTCCATTAAGGCCTCAAAATTTCTTAATTGTTGGTGTAAAGGTGGGTTGAACAAACTTTTCCTTTTCAAAACCTCACATTTCTCCCCAGTACTAGCATGTCCCTGAAAAAACAGTTCTAAATTTTTCTTTCTTAAAAATAACTTGAGGTCAATCAACACCTTACTAATATCCACCTTCGTGTTAGGAACAAATTTAAGACCTTTTGATAGTAAAGAAAAATGTGCTTTATTTAATTCATATTTACTATAATTGTAAATAGTATAACCCTGATATTTATTGATGCAGCCTTGGGAAAAAATAAAATCTGTGTTGATACAATTGTTAAACATATGTTCTTTTATCAATTCCACTGCTGAAATCTCTTGTTGCTGCTGTTGTAGTTGTTGTTCTGCATGCCCCTTGCCCCTATATACCCCCCATACTGGTAGTTTTTTTGCTGGTAATTTCTTATTCTCTCTGACCTCCTTAAAGGGGGGTATTCATCCAAATTATTCAGATCACTTACTTCATCTTCCCCATTTGATACATAGTGCTCATTCCCTCTCCTATCCGTACCAAAATCATTATGGTTTCTGTACGAAAAATATCTTGGTTTGGGATAACACACTTTGTCCTTATATTCTTTAATGTCTCTATCTAACTTCCTACTTTTCCTAATATATGCTTTATTAATATTATTATCAATCTTCTGCAACATATCGTAATACTGTCTCTGCCCTTCCTCTACTGAAAATAACAAATCTTCTGTAATTTTCTGGTTAGTGCCTTCAATTTTACTAGATAGAATTTTCATTTCCCTTTCATTTTCTCTAATAATGGCTTTTAATATTTCAAACCCACAATTATCAAAAATTTCTAACAATTCCTGGTAAAAAATACTTCCTTCCTTCACTTTATTAGGATATTTCACCACCCTCAAGCCTTTAGGCACAATTTTTAAACGTAAACATTCCCTCAGGTATGTATTCTCCATATCATAATTTCTGTATTGAAAAAAACATCATCTAACAATTTTATATTATAGTCAAACTTCATTTCATAATCTCCCTCATGCTGTGAGGGTAATTTAAAGTCCTTAAAACAATATTGCTTTAGAAAAAAACTTTTAAAATCAATTTTGCGACTCTCACCAGTCTCTTTGTGTCCATTACTATTATTTGTCCTTTCGTTGTTAGAGCCAGCACCCACAGCGTTTTCTGACCTAAAAAACGTTGGTACACCCGAATTGATATCACCATTAGTAACGCTTGCATGAGATTTATGTGTTCTGTTACGCCCGTTAGCGAAAGAGACTCCTTTCGCACCATTCTCGTGCTTCGACCTAGTGAGCATTTCCTGGTTCCCTGGAACACCAGGAGATGATGTCAGAAAGGGCTGGCTTGCAGGAGTCAGCAGCTCAATAAGCTGCGATAACTGGTTCGAAAGCATGTCAAACTTGTCAGATTCCACGCCCCTCCGCTGAGGAGCTTGCCCAGAATTTGTAGCCTCTTCAGATTCCATATAGACAACAACACAAACCAAAAAGAATCACTGTTCCAATGTTCACCAAAACACCAAAAATACAGAACAGATGGAAGAGGCACAAATCCGTAATCCACATGAATTCCTTTATTAAAACGACTCTTCAGTCCAATAAAACGCAGAAACAATAAAAGCATTACAGCTTGTGGTATCCTATACTACCAACACTTTATAATGTAAACTGATTTTAATACACATTTAAAATAAGATAAATATAGAAAAAAATAATAAATAAAAAAACATAAAATGAAAACACTTAAAGCTTAGCTGATCTCAACTTGAGTACAGGTGCTAAAGAGATGGCATCATTTAAACCTGGAGGTTTATTCGCCTCCAAGATTTCTGTACGAAAAATATCTTGGTTTGGGATAACACACTTTGTCCTTATATTCTTTAATGTCTCTATCTAACTTCCTACTTTTCCTAATATATGCTTTATTAATATTATTATCAATCTTCTGCAACATATCGTAATACTGTCTCTGCCCTTCCTCTACTGAAAATAACAAATCTTCTGTAATTTTCTGGTTAATACCTTCAATTTTACTAGATAGAATTTTCATTTCCCATTCATTTTCTCTAATAATGGCTTTTAATATTTCAAACCCACAATTATCAAAAATTTCTAACAATTCCTGGTGAAAAATACTTCCTTCCTTCACTTTATTAGGATATTTCACCACCCTCAAGCTTTTAGGCACAATTTTTAAACGTAAACATTCCCTCAGGTATGCATTCTCCATATCATAATTTTTGTATTGAAAAAAAACATCATCTAACAATTTTATATTATAGTCAAACTTCATTTCATAATCTCCCTCATGCTGTGAGGGTAATTTAAAGTCCTTAAAACAATATTGCTTTTGAAAAAAACTTTTAAAATCAATTTTGCGACTCTCACCAGTCTCTTTGTGTCCATTACTATTATTTGTCCTTTCGTTGTTAGAGCCAGCACCCACAGCGTTTTCTGACCTAAAAAACGTTGGTACATCCGAACTGATATCACCATTAGTAACGCTTGCATGAGATTTCTGTGTTCTGTTACGCCCGTTAGCGAAAGAGACTCCTTTCGCGCCATTTTCGTACTTCGACCTAGTGAGCATTTCCTGGTTCCATGGAACACCAGGAGATGATGTCAGAAAGGGCTGGCTTGCAGGAGTCAGCAGCTCAATAAGCTGCGATAACTGGTTCGAAAGCATGTCAAACTTGTCAGATTCCACACCCCTCTGCTGAGGAGCTTGCCCAGAATTTGTAGCCTCTTCAGATTCCATATAGACAACAACACAAACCAAAAAGAATCACTGTTCCAATGTTCACCAAAACACCAAAAATACAGAACAGATGGAAGAGGCACAAATCCGTAATCCACACAAATTCCTTTATTAAAACGACTCTTCAGTCCAATAAAACGCAGAAACAATAAGTTTGACTATACAGACCACTAACGTGATTACACCAGCACTGCGTAATCCATTAATTTATTAATCCATTAATGTATCAGGTCAGTGTGGGGGGAATCCATTATAATATATTTTAATGTATGTGTTGTATGCATTATAAGTCTTACCCCTTTAAATGTTTAAGTATCTTGTTCCCTTTAATTAACTAATTGTTTAATTATTTTGATGAATATATAAGGAGTGGTTTTTGTGTAGGTATGCATTTGTCTCCATCTGATGAAGTGGTTTAAATGAAAATGCAGTGCTGGTGTAATCGCGTTAGTGGTCTGTATAGTCAAACTTATTGTTTCTGCGTTTTATTGGACTGAAGAGTCGTTTTAATAAAGGAATTAGTGTGGATTACGGATTTGTGCCTCTTCCATCTGTTCTGTATTTTTGGTGTTGAAGTAAATCTGCTCACCGCATGTGGTAGCATGGCATCCAGGAACTGCTGGAGCACCCTGGATGCAGATGCCTGTGAGACCCCCATCGTGTCCCCAGTAGGTCTTTGGAAAGTACCTGTAGCTAAAAGTCTTAAGGCTACACATACTTGGGTATTCAATGGGATGGGTTCCCCACTGTTGGTTCTAGCTCTGAGTTGAGGATGGCACAGCTCAGTGAGTTGCTGAAGTATGTCTCTGTCCACCCTGTAGTGCTTTACTATCTCCAGATCATGTAGCCTCTGGTAGGTTACCCTGGGTCTGAACACTCATCTCTTCCTCCTTGGTCTGTGGCGGCTGTCAGCATTATCCTCATCTTCACCCTCAGCCCCTAGCACATAATGATGGATCAAAGCAATGGTAGCCCCTAACTTCGTTCCAGTTAAAACTCTCCTACATGAATACACCAATGGTTGCAGAGTTTATGGGGAAAAACAGATTGTAAGGTGTTTCCATACTTTATACTGTTGTGGTGCAGATGCTGCCTGTATGATTGGCTGACTATGATACATTCCAGCTACCACCCATTTGGCCACTATGAGTGTTAGAGGCATTACTGGTAATTTGTGCATGATTGCCTTTATTCTAATGTTGTCCTTTTTTTAATTATTTTTTACTTGCATCTCCTCCCACTTTCAGCTATGCAGCCACCTGCCAGCTGTATTATTGTGTGCTTTGCCTGGCCCATTGTCAGTTGCAAGAATCCCATATTAGTGATTTCTACTTCATTTCTCCTTTATTGTGCTGTTGCCCTTTCTTTCTTTTTTTTACATCTCCTCCCATTTTCAGCTATGCAGCCACCTGCCAGCTGTATTATCGAGTGCTTTCAATGGCCCATTGTGTGTCGCAGTATCCCATATTGCTCTTTGTACTGCATTTTCCTTGTTCTGCTATTTCCTTTTTCTTTTCCTATATCATTCATGTTTAAGCCCCGGTGTGCTGCCCAGACCCATTTAGCTAGTGTAAACAGCAAGAAATGGCCCTCCCCTGGGCACTGACATGCTCCTCAGTTCATGGAATAAGCGTATACAGCCACTTAGCTGTGTTTAGCTAAGCACAAATCTGGCCAACGGAGCTCCAATGTGCTTACAGCAAGCATGACACACACCTTTTTTATGTTAGTTGATCCTCCTGTCTACACAATGGTGTTAGAGCACCTACATGGTTAGGTGCAGTGTGACACTTAGAAAAATTCTGTGATTCAGTACAAGTCCCCTCATTAACATACCCCACTGCCTTACTCCATAGTTACTGCACTACACAAGAGCCTTCCCCCTTAGCAACCAATGTTCCCTGACATTGTTTTGATTCTGCTTGCCATTGACTATAATGGCAAAATGCAGCTTTCCCCTAAAGTGGACTTTTTATATTATTTTTTTATTTTCCCCACCACCCCGTTTGCGCGGTGCTTCCCTATACTTAAACGGCTGAGATCAGCCAAAAAATAATAAACTTTTTATTTTTTAAAAATTTAAACAATTTAACATGCCAATGGCCATATATTTGGCCATTGGCATGCCTACAGGTTAGGGTCCATGCTTTTATTGGAGCTCTCATGGCTCCATTTTCATTTTTGCAGAAATAAATTTGGCTAGTAGTCGAATACATTTCTGCAGCCTACACTGTCCCTGCATGGCTATCCACCTGCTTCCTGGATCGCTATTTTACCTCATTTGCATGGTTTTCACCAGTAAATGAGGTAATTAGCATCCCACATGGGTTTCTGTGCAGGAACAGTGTCGGCTCGCTCATGCATGTCAATACAGCCCAATCCTGGATCACTCTGTGGCCATATTCCATGCAGGAGCGGCTACACTGCTCCTGTATGGACATTTTAGTTTTATGAATTTGGCGGCTTATTTTTAATGATTCTGGAAAGATTTCCAATTCTTTATATATGACTAGTACATTCAACCCACCCCTACACCCGGCCCTGGCTATTTTTGAAAAGGTTTGTGAATTGGATATACAGAATACTCCGAGAAGAAGGGGGCCAAATAGAACATCTAATTTAACATCAGAAGAACAAGACCTGCTTAATTTCATTAGGAGCCAGAATGTCAGGGTGATGAAACCTGATAAAGGGGGTGGATCACTAATTATGTCCAATTATGATTATCGTCAGCGAATGATGGACATATTAAGAAGTAGAACATATGAATTGGTTTCTAAGAACCAGATGAATATGGCTTACCATCGTATTAGGGGTTAATTGAGAGATATGTTTATTGAAGGAAGAATTTCAAGGGAGGAATATAATTATTTGAATATTACGTCACCGTTAACCCTAAGTATATTTGGGGTTCCGAAGATGCATAAAGATACACAGAATCCTCCACTGCACTTGATTGTGGATGGGAGAGGTTCAATTACAAGTGCATGTGCTTCATACTTGGACAATAAATTAAAGGACTTTGTCAGTGGGGAAGAACATATTTGCCGAGAGTCATGGCATTTTTTGCAGAAGATGAACAATTTGGAATTTAATAAGGATGACATTCTTTTAACTATAGATGTTCGTGATCTTTACACGGTCATTCCCCATCGGTTGTGGGGGGGGGGTGACCTGGTTTACTGAATATTTAATGAAGAAAGGGATCGATCAGGATATTATTAATTTGTAAGAAGAACTATTGGATATTATTTTATTGAATAATTATGTCACATATGAAGGGGAATATATTTGCAAAAAGCAGGGGTGGACATGGGTTCCCCTTGCGGACCACTCTTTGGTAATACTGTGATGGTGGAACGGGAATCTAGGTATTTGTTTGGTCATGCATTCTCCTCCAATTTCAGATTGTATTTTCACTATCTTGACAACATCTTTATTTTATGGAAAGGGATAAGGTTAGGATTTCAGAGCTTTTGGATTATATTAATTCTACTACTGAATTTTTGCAGTTTTCCTATAGTATGGGCAAAATGAGTATCTAGTATTTAGATATTCAACTGAAAAAGGAATTAACAAAAAATAGGTACATTTCTAAAATTTTTTGTAAGGCTACCTATTCTAACACATTTTTACAGGGCACATCCATTCTTCCAAAAATGAGCAGTCATTAAGGAACAACTAGTCCATGCTGCATGGATGGTAACTAGGGATATTGATTTTGCTGAGGAATGTAGAAATCTCCTTCATACATTTTTGAGAAGGGGTTACTGCCACGCCCTTTTGGAAGAACTTATCCAAGAAGTTACAAGAGGGAAACTGGATATTTTATACCATTATTATGTCAGGGGAGTCAATAGTACACCATGCCTCAAGTACTAATAATGGTACAAATATTGGTGAGCAAACAGGTGAGTTTTCAAAGGCTTTTGTTATGACTTACAACTTGGATAGTATATGTATTAAGGATGTTGTAAAGAGAAATCAGGTCCTTATCATACCTGTCAACCGTACCGAATTCCTCGGTAGTTATCAGTTCTGAGGGCAAAATATTGGGGTGCCACGAATTCCCGAGTGGCCCCCTTAATTTCTGAATTCCCCGGTCTTTTTTTTTTTTTTTTGTTACCACTTTAAATTTATGCCTGATGTCACCACCCATCATCAGCCTACAGGGGTGCATGTGATGACATCAGTTACTGCCTGTTGGAATAGGAGGGGAAATTGGGAATACAGCACTGGTGGCAGATGTGCAGAAGTTTTGAAGAATCCGCCCACATGTTCCACCAGTCTAGCCTCCAGATAGAAAAACATTATCTAACAGGCCTGTAAGCCTTTATTTTATCTTGGGCTGGGCTGGCCAAGTGCAAGTTTTATCTGCTATTCTGTTGGCCAAGTGTGCACAGTTAATTTTATCGCTTTCTCTTTATTTTATCTGCTGGGCTGGCCAAGTGTGCAAGTTTGTTTTGTGTATTTAGTTTATCTGCTGGGCTGGCATTAACTGTTCTTGTGCATCTGCTCACCATTCAGGTTATCTGCTCATGCTCATTAAGTGTGTGTATTTACTTTATCTGCTAACAAGCATTATTTTAGCTTTAGCTGCCACTGTTTAAGTCTGTCTGGCCAAGAACTGTGTGTGTGCATTAGAAGTCTGCCATCTGCTCATTAGAGGGTCGTTTGCTAATCTCCTGGCTGCCATTGCCATGCTGGGCTGCAGTGTATGCCATTTGCTTGGCTATTACCATTGCATGCTGGGCTGCAGTGTGTGCCATTTACTGGGCTATTACCATTGTTGTGCTGGGCTTTTATCATGCCATGATGCCGCTCACGTAAGTCTGTCTGGGCAAGAACAGTGTGCATTAGAAGTGAGCTGTTTATCTACTCATTAGAGGACCATTTTAGTTTATTTGTTGGCTGTTCAGTTTATCTGCTGGTCATTAGGTGTGCGAGTATTTATTCTGCTAGCCAGCATTATTTAATTTAGCTGCCCGTTGTTTAAGTCTGGCCAAAAACTGTGTGCATTAGAAGTGCGCCATTTATCTACTCATTAGAGGACCATTTCAGTTTATTTGCTGGCTGTTCAGTTTATCTGCTGCTCATTAGGTGTATGTGTATTTATTCTGCTAGCAAGCATTATTTAATTTAAGTTTGGTTTAGTTGTTTAAGTTTGTCTGGCCAAGAACTGTGTGCATTAGAAGTCCACCGTTTTTTCTACTTAGGCTGTGAATAGAATACACTACTAATCTAAACACTTATATTCATAGTCTGAATGTATTCAATGTATTCAAGGCACAGTTATTGTTTGAATGGTCACATGACCCCTTACTG
Source organism: Protopterus annectens (assembly GCF_019279795.1). NCBI lineage: Eukaryota > Metazoa > Chordata > Ceratodontiformes > Protopteridae > Protopterus > Protopterus annectens. The sequence goes on along the minus strand of NC_056744.1, from coordinate 1,132,989,379 downwards.
CCTTGCTGTTGCACTGATTTTACTGTCCATCAAAGTGCCTATGCAAGTATGAAAGCATGTTTGCAGCTACAGTGAATAAATATTCTGGAGTGTTCGTTCCTTTAGCGTCTTAAAAATTTTGGTCAACAGAACTGTTTCCTGATTTAACTTTACCTGCGCTGAGCTTTTTTAGGTAATAATTTAGTAAGTTATGCTGAATATGTTTAACCTTTACCTAGCTTTAAGTTTCAAGTTTTTGAAATTGTCTTTATTAACAAGCCTAAGTATGATTACATCAATATTTTGTTGACATTTTAAATGAAACAGTAGATTTTTATGAAAGTTAAAGTGAGCCTTCAGTAAATGAAATGCTTTCTTTGAAGCACAGCGATAAAAAAGAAATAGAAGAGTGGCAAAATGTCATTAGAATGATACAATTTAAGATATATTCATGCCTTATTATGCATGTTGTCTTATTTATTCATTTATTTGTTCATTAATTCATTTTTTATTAATTTGCCAGTGCAGTTTTGGTTTAAATGTTTTTCCAGTTCCTGTACTTCAATGTTTTAATTGTTTTAATGACTGGTACATTATTATAGTTCTTTACTTATGTCAAATGTATTTGAAATCATTGTCAAGTTTTTAATTCAGCCTGATGAAGGACCATACAAAACACCCATAATAACAACAACCACCTAAACAAAGTACAAAAGACACAACTAATATCAGTAGATTTAAAACACTAGAAAGCAAAAATGACAGTTTCTATGTACAACAATTAACCAATCCTACAAAAACATCCAATAGAGGGCCATTTCAGTTTATTTGCTGGCTGTTCAGTTTATCTGCTCATTAGGTGTGTGTGTATTTTTATTCTGCTAGCAAGCATTATTTTAGCTGCCGTTGTTTAAGTTTGTCTGTCCAAGAACTGTGTATATTAGAAGTTCATCATTTATCTGCACATTAGAGGGCTGTTTCCATAAGAACTGCTGTGGTGGTGCCGCGGTAGCATTGTCGCCTCACAGTAAGACGTCCTGTTCGATTCCCAGCTAGAGCATCCTCTGTCGGGAGACATACGTAAATGGGTGTACCTTCATTGAAGGTTGTGCGTCAGGGCTGGCAACTCGGCATGTAAAAATCTACTGCCAATCATTAGCAGACTGGGATTCCACTGTGGCGACCCCTAACTGGGAAAAGCTGAAAGACACAACAAGAGGGCTGTTTCCACACCTCTCAACCTTATAGATTTTTGCAGAATGTCCAGATTTTTGCCTGATACTTTGGTCCATTTTTCATAAAATTGTGGTTTTCTGGCAAATTAGCAGTAAATCTTTAAGGATTGAAGTTAAAAAATTAACAACAGACATTTGAGTTACAGACTTTATACCCTTCAGAAAATTCATGCTAATGCAAAATCTGTTATTCTATCAACTTGCTATGTTTGTAAGAAGAATATTTAAAAATTGTCCCTATTTTTGGGCCTTTGTTCCACTTTTATTTACGGCTTTGTCCAGATTTCCTGCTCTGAGAAGTTGAGAGGTATGCCGGTTTCATTTATCTCCTGCTGGGCTATTACTGTTGTTGTGCTGGGCTGCAGTGTATGCCATAGAGATACCTACTAACTATGAACCTGTTATCAGTTTACCATCCATTCCCTATTGCGATATTAGGAGCTTATTATTTTTTTAATGTAACATAGGCAATTTATCCCTCAAGGGCAACAGGCACTTTATTTGTAGATGAAACAATGAAATATAAAGTTTTTTGCTAGCAGCAACCTCTTCATTAGTTACAGATCTCTTTAATGTGGAATTATTTAGATGACTTTTACTTCTGCAGAGGTTGTGCATATTTACTGATACTGGTGGATTGTAGAAGTTTGAGCAGACTTTTATGATGGAAATGTTCTGAATTGGGCAGTTTTGTCATTATTGCTTCCTGCATTTTGTTTCATTGCTTACTGGAAAAATGTTCAAAACAATAAATTTAAAATGCCCTCTAACAAGAATGCTGTATTATACAAGGAATATAATTTAATACAAAATGGAATGTATGTCAAAGAAAATGTGTGTGTTTCATGTTACAAGGGGCCTGTGATTTGAAAACAGCCCAAAGGTAATATTTATCTGCAACTGGCCAGATGCATTTTCTTTGAATATGGGTTTCAATGCTGTTTCAATGAATGTGAGTTTACTTTCAAGGGCAGAAAAGTTTTAATGTTGTCTATTTTCATTGTGAGACTGTATTGCTTTGTTTAATGAGTCTAGTAGTGTTTGTGCTATAAACTGCAAAATAAAAGTTTTAAATAAAATCTGAATAATCATTGTAGGAGTAAAGCAGTATGCACATTACCGTTTTTATGGTAAATGGGCAAAATAGCCAAGTAATGGGACAAAATGGCTGCAGCAGGGAGGGATTTGTATGGGGGGGGTCCAATCAACCATGATTTTGAGAGGGGGGAAGGTCCCAGACGGCATAAACTCTAGCTACGCCACTGATCAGTAGGCCATGGAGAATAACTTTTGGAGGACCTAGCAAACTATAATATTCTTTTGCTAAGATTAGAATATTACCCACCATAAATGCCATACTTTTATCACAAAACCCACACACTGCAAGTCACCAAAAAAAAATTCTAAGGTTCATCATCTTCTCCCTTCCCACTGCACATCATTGGTACACATTAAAAAAATGGTTACCATTTACTACAGGGTTTGGGGCCATATTTTTGTTGTTTCTTCAGTTTGTGTTTGAATGTTGGTATCCCATAAACCAGCTGGAGTGGGTGGGGTGACATAATTATGTACGCAAATTTTATGTTAATCACCATACAGATTTGTACCTATTTTTCATGGACCTTTGTCCAGATTTTTGATGTTTCCAGGTTGAGAGGTATGGTCCTTATAAGGGAGGACAGTACCATCAGGGATAAGTCGGGGGAGATCCCCAGTATGGCCTACAAGAAGGGAATCAATTTAAAAGGAAATATGGAAAGGGCAATTACTATCACAAAAGCCTCTTGAGGGTGAAAATATGTGGGAGATGTAATTACTGCAAGTGGATTATGGAGGGAGACCGAGTTCGTGTTTTATAGAGGGAAGTTAATATGAAAGGCAAATTCAATTGTGAAAGTAAGTGTATTTAGCTCTTTGTCAATTATGTTTATGTTTTTACGTGGGAAAAATGGAGCGTTGTCTCCATGATAGGATCTATGAACATCTATATGATATTCATAGGATCATAGGAAGTTACTAGACTATTGGCCCTGAGGCCCTTATAAACCTAGCCAAGAGTTTAGCCCATGTTTAGACAAATCAGCACCCGATGCCCCCATCCAGCAGGGACACGGGTGGAATCCTAGGGATGTAGTTTCTATTTCCCATCCAGTTATCCAGGTTGTGCTTAAAAAGGAGTAAAGAGGTACTCTGCTTGACATGGAGAGGGAGTCTATTCCACAGATGGGGGAGTCTCTGGGACACAATAATGTCCTGCCAACAAGTCCTATTGATGTCACAGACCAGGTTGAGGCCGCATGTGCAGGTTACTCAAGTGAATCTTGACTGGCGGATATGCAGCAGTCCCATCAAGGCGGGGTCCAAGATCGCCTTGTATGCCAGACAGAGGTCACCTCTGAGGAGTCTGTATGAAACTGAGTAGAGGGATAGTGTTTTAACTTATCTGTGTATGGTAGATTTTTGAGGCCCTGGATTCTCCTGGTGAAGAACCTCTGTGGTCTCTCCAGCTGCTGCATGTGCTTTGCAAGGTACATACCAAATGGGGCATTGTACTCAATAATGGACCTTATATGGGAAGAATAAAGGGATGTTATGACCTCCTTGTCCCTGGATGAGATACCCTTACTTATGAGGTGGCCATGTAGAAAGCTTTCTGTACAATGGAAGCAACATGGTGGTCAAAACTCAGGTTGCTCTCAATCTGGGTGCCCAAATCCCTCACGACTGATTGTATGCTTAGGACGCTGTTATTAATGTGATTTGTGGAGACATCACTCTCCCCAAAGGGGATGATGATGCATTTTTTTTGTATTCAGCTTGAGGCCTTGTTTCTGGCACCAGTCATTTGTTTCGGTGAGACCCTCTTGGAGGATGTCTACATCACTAAGGGAATTGATGACAGTGCCCAGCTTGCAGTCATCTGCAAACTTAGTCAGCCATAGCCCACTGGTTTTGGCCTGCACCTCAGAAAAGTATATCCCAAATAACAGAGGCCCCAAGACCAAAAACTGGGGTATACCACTCAATAGGGGTTTACTGCTTAAAGTGGCTTCCTCTATTTTGACTAGGTGGGTTCTATCAGTGAGCCAGATAGCTACCCATCTGGTAACATATGGATTGATGCCTAGTTGAGAGAGTTTCTCTATTATGCACGAGTGGGGAATAATGTCAAAGGCTTTGGCCAGGTCAAGATAGGCAGTGTGCACTGTCTTCCCCTCATCCACGGCTTTGGTGACTGTCTCAAAGAAGTCGACCATATTTAACAGACATGACCTCCCCTTGATGAAGCCAAACTGTGTGGGATCAAGTGTTTGGAGTTTGTCAGTGTCCTTGTTAATGAGGTCCATGATAATTTGTTTCATGGCCTTGCAGATCAGACTAGTTAGGCTGATGGGTCTATAATTTCCCAGATTGGTGGACACTCCACCTTTGTGTAAAGGGATAACAGTGGCTTTCCTCCACTCAGCTGGGACAAAGCCGGTACTCAGCCTTTGGTTGAACAGGGCTCCTAATGGTGTTGCAAGTTCCTGCCTGAGTTCACGTAGGATGCAGCCTGGGATGTTATCGGGTCCCATGGAGGCTGTATTTCTTGCCTTTGAGAGAGAGGTGATGACCTGATCCCTAAATATAAGTGGAAGGGGGCAGGTACTGGGAATGTCCTGATTTACTGATAGGGGGAACAGAGGGGTGAAATTTTTGCTGGATCTGTCAGCCAGCATGTTTGCTATATTCGTAGGAATAAAATGATCAATGCCCTGGCAAAGCATGTGGGTGAGTACCATGGTCATTTGTTTAAATTTTCAGTTTTGGAAAAGGTTAGGCAAAATGAAAGGGGTGGACCTTGGCAAATAGCTTTGGAGAAAATGGAACTTTCCTGGCAGCTAGATTTGAATTCATGTGCATGGCCAGGATTAAATTAACATTTTATAGTTGCTCCTTTACTTATAAGCTGATTGCTGAAGGTATGTATTTTATTAAAATAAAAAAATCTTTCAAGTGATTTTAAAAGAAAGGGTGGAAGATAGAATGGGGTGCTACATCTTTATCTGTATTTTTTTTTATGAACAGTCCCTGATATACATGTACTTAACATATTTATTTTTTCAAGGGTGCCCTTTAAATTGGAATGAATGTAATATCATGTGACAGTTTTTTTAAATATTTAATGGAATGGAGGTTAACTAATGATGTCTGATGAAGTTTTATGATATATGTAAAATGAAAGCACTTACCTGAAATTAACGTGTTTGTTGGTGTTGGTGGTTTATTTAGTATTCCCGTTTCTCATGGGGATTTAAACATTCCAAGAACACAATTCATTGAGAGACTGTGAGGAAGCAATTTCGAAAGGTTCAATTTGAACACCAGGTGGGAAAGGAGGGATGTGACTTTGTCTAAGGACTCCAAGCACCTAGATATAAAATCTGCACAAATCAACAAGTCATCTAAATAAGGAAAAATGTGGATGCCTTGGGTTCTGCAATAGTCATCCACTAGGGCCAGACACTTAGCAAACGTACAAGGTGCAGCAGATAGCTCAAAGGGTAATAACATAAATTGATAATGTAAGTCAGACACAGCAAATCTCAAAAATTTCTTGAAAATGGGAGCAATAGGAATATGATGATAAGTATACTCAGATCTAGAGTCACACTGAAACAGTGGTCTGGAAGCAGCACTAGGAAAGACTGTAACATTAGCAGTTGAATTTTGGAAGTTCTACAAAGGTGCTTAGAAAGGACAAATCCAGGACAGGTCTCCAAGAGTGCTTCCTTTTCTGACACCAAAAAGATTCTGGAGTAAAATCCTTTGCTGTTGTGTATCAAAGGCACTGGTTTTATGACCCCTGCTTCTGCCATGTAATGGAGCTTTAGAGGAAACATCTCTCTCTGGTCTGGTGGGAGTGGGAAAACTCCCTTGAAAGGGGAAGGATTTTCTATCCATTACCAAATGAATCCTCTCCGAATTATTCTTAGAACCCATTTGTTTGGGACTATTTGCAGCCAGGCTGCAGGGCTGAGGGAGAGCCTGGGGAAAGGAAGAATAAAAGGAAGGGCAGGAGGGGTGTAGGGGTGCTCCATGACTCGGCATAGTCATTCATTTGCAGGGAGTTGATCCTTTTTTGGAAAGAAACCCTTCTTCTTTGATCTTGAAGAATTGCCCTCCTGCCATTTCCTTTTAGATCCCTGACTTTTGTTTGGCTGGGATTTTTGTTTGTTCTGCCCCTTGAATGAAGACACCTTGTATGGGGATACTTGGGATACATGAAACATCCTAGATACCACATGTATTAATTTGCCTGTAACAAAAGGTCAAACACCAGTTCAGAACTTAAAGGTGCATTCAAAATTTTCACTTTTAAATCATCAGAGAAGTTCTGATTATATAACCAAGCAAACCATCTTAATACAACAGAAGAAGCAGCATTTCTTGATACTCTTATCTGCACATTGAAACACACCTCTCAAAGCATGTTTCAGAACCGGAGTCAAATTAGACCATGCTCTGCAGGTAAGGATGCAACAAAATCATCCATGCTGTAAGCACACTGTCAAATAAATGTCCACATATAACCTTAATAAATTTAACATTATAAAGGCTAGAATGCTATAGACATCATTTTGCCCTGAAGATCTAACCACTTTCCCTCTTTATCAGGGGGCATCTGATTATTTGAAGCCAAGGACAGCTGGGGAGCCCGCAGCTGGATCAACAGTCAAATGAGAAAAGAGACCTCTCATATCTGAGGAGACATGATTTCTCTGAGTGTTTTTAGAGACTGCTGGAATAGATACTGGTGCCTTTCAGGCAGCTTTATAAACATTTTCCAAGGCCAGTGGGGGATAGCCACAAATTTGGGACTCTCATCCTCTTTAATGTCAGATACCCTTGCCTAGCTCTGAGATAGTTCCCATCTGCTCCTAGCAAAAACATTACTAAATCTATCAATCATCTGAGGAAAACACTTGTTTGGGTTTAAACTCAGGTTCACTTTCTTAAGAATCACAGTGACTGGACTCAGTATCAACTAGGAAATCACCATTGTTCTAATCAGATTCCTCATTTTCTGAAACAGAGAGGTCTCTAGCCAAACTTTCACTAGAGCCATGTATGGGAACACAACCGTCTGAATTAGCTGTCTGCAGAGCACTCTTAGCCAAGAAAACCACACCAGCCTTATAAACAACTATGATCTGCTTATCAGCTGTATAACAAAGCTGTTTCTTTTTCATATGAACTTCACTACAAGATAAAATATCTGGGGACAGAGTATTATGTCTGGCAAGGGGGTCTCTTATCCTGGACTACTCCTGCACCTAAAGGGTTGTTTGTCCAATACCTGCACCAGGTAAAACCTCAAAGGATGCGTCTATCCCCTGTTCCAGAGTAACTGGCAGAGCTATACTAGAGGGAAACAGGGCAAAAGGTAAGTGGTCTACTGGCTAAGCAGTGCTCCCGACAGAATCACTATCTGTAGGTTAAGGAACATTTTTCTTTTTTCTTTTTTCTTTTTAGGTGCAACCAGGTTTGATTAGGGGAGTACCAGCATTAGGACTCATCAAGTCATGGGGGACAGAACACCAGCCAGAATGATAAACTGACAGTATTGCAAAATCAGTGATAAAAATTACCTCCATACAATTTAATTAATTTAATAATATTAAACTCCCATACAATAATGCTTAAAGGCACAGAATGACCTTTTGTTTTTGTACAAAATAAGTGTTCACAAATTTGGGACATTTGGAACATTCAAAAACAAAAGGTAATTTCACACCCATTTATAAATAAACTGTTTTTAAAATTAATTTTTTTGGAAGACTACATATAGTGACCCATGTTTACAACATTAATATTCATAGGAGGCCAGGTCACTGTGTTCCAGCTCCAATAATGATTTGATTAGAGTAGGGTACATAATTGCAAACAAATTATGTAATTGCCAAACTGTTAAAATTAACAGTTTGGCAAAAAAAAAAAAACACAATCATTTTTTTGTCAAACTGTTAATTTAACAGTTTGGCAATTACACGAGACTGCATTGAAACAAGAGGGTCCATGAGCAGACATGCTGAAATGGCCAATAAAACAAACTTGATAGAGGAATAACAAAGGCCACAGGACAGTAACTCACATAAATATTGTAAAATGAGAGAACAACTACCCTGATTGGGTGCTGGTTATATTGTTGGTACCAACTAGAAAACATTTTCCATTTGCTAATATACAATGTTCTAGTAGCAGGCTTTCTTGCCTCCATTAGTACATGCTGCATATCCTACATAAACAGATACCTGAAAGGAACTGAGACCCTGTCATCCGGGCAGTGGACTGAAGTTGAATGTCAGGGTGCATCAAACACTCCAGTTCTTGTGCGAGTAGATCCACTCTATGCGGAAGCTTGTGGTAATTGCCCTATTTCCAAAAGAAGGGAGAACCACAGCTGCCTGAGCCAGAAGGGAGTCACTACAATGATGATGAAGGATTTCTTCTGAATCTTCAGATGTACACCAGCCATTAGTGGAAAGAGTGGAAAAACATACAGGAATATTCCTTTCCTAGGAAAAAAAAGACAACTGTCTTCCAGGCCTTCTTGAATGGAGTCCTGGAACAGAATCTTGCCAGTTAATTGTTCAGACAGGAGGCAAAGTCTGCTTCAGGAACTCTCCACAGATGGATGAAATCTTGGATGTCCTCATGATGTAGTTTGCATTTCTGAGGGTCTGCCTTTGTCCTGCTCAGCTTGTCTGCCACACAGTTTTGCTCTAACAGAATGTAGGATGCCTGCAGAGTGAGATTGTGCTGCAAAGCTAAATCCTAAGCGAACAAAGTTAGTCTGCAAAGGGGGTATGACTGGTTTCCTCCTTGCTTGTTGATATACCACATGACTGTGATACTGTCTGTAACCACTTTAAGAGGTCCCAAAGAAGGTTCAGAGAGTTAAGTGTCTTGATCAGGGCAAGCATCTCCTTGATATTTACATGTTTGCATCTGTCCTTGGTGTTTCACACCTCATGCATGCTTCTCTCTCCTGAAACAGCTAGCAAAGCTAAGTCCAAGACATCTGTGGTGACTGACTGCCTTGGAGCAGGGAGGGAGAAGGGGAGACAATTAAAGATATCTGTTATCTCCACCAAATTATGTTTCTTCTGAGAGACCACATCACTGGGATTTGAATAGATAAAGGGCATTCGTGTTGTGGCTAAAGAGATTTTTAGATACCACTGTATCTTTTCCATATGGAATCCTGTCAGGGGTATCATGAGAATAATAGATGCCACGAGAACCAAATTATTGAGGTATTTCCCTCGCAGTGACCAAATTCTGAGTGAAAACACTTACTAATAGATCTAGATATAGAGCTATTTTTTTTCTGTGGAAGAAAAGCTCCTTGAAATGAGGTGTTTAGTTGACATCTCAGGAACACAATCCTGTGTGAAGGAGTCAAGAAAAACTTTTGAATGTTCTCTTGGAATCCCAACTTGTTTAAAAGATCCTCTCACTCAAGACAGAGATTCCTGACACTGACAAAAAGACTCTGCAAAGATAAGCAAGTCATCTAAATATGAAAAAAATATGGATATCCTGTGGCCTACAATGAGCTATAACTGGAGTTAGACACTCTGTGATCATTCTTGGTAAAGTGGACAGTCCAAAGGGTACAGCAGACAACTGATATATTTTTTTGTGTCTGGATCATGTTAAGAAACGTCTGAAGTAAGGATGAATAGGGATGTGAAGATATGCATCTTTTAATTCTAGTGTTACCAGGAAACTTGGAAGAGGAGATAACAGGTTGTGAAGTGACATCATTTTGCATTTGGGCACTATCACAAACAGGTTTAGTAGCAAAAGATTCAGAACTGATCTCCAAGCATCTCCTTTCTTTAGCATTAGGAACATCCTTTAAAAAAAAAAACCTTCACGACCACCACCTGGGAAGGATTAACTGGTTCTACCACTCCTTGGAACAGCAGGTGATGAAGAGCCAGTAGAAACAAAAAGAGTCTGATCTGGAGGATGATGAACGAAAAGGAAGAGGAATTTCCTCCCACTGCCATCTATACTACTGATCAATGATTTTCAGAACCCATTTGTTTCAAACTATCATTTGCCAAAGAGAAAAAAAAATGGAGATTCAATTTTTCTGAAAGAAAAAAGGGGCCAGGGTGGGAGTGGGTCACAAGGTCTCTTGAAAAGTTATATAGACTTGTTGGACTGTTGTTTAAGACTTCTTTTTGGAAATGCTTCGCCATTTCCTCTTAAAAGTCTGTTTATCTGTCTGTTATTCAGAATGCTAACCCTGCTTTTTGCCAGATATAGATGAGGAGATAGAAAACCCCTTGGAAAATTTGGAAAAGGAAGGCTGAACAAAATCTTTTGATCACCTCTGCATCAGAGGGGCCAAACACAAAATCTCTAGCCAAGGATGAATTTAAAATCTCATTTTTAACATCATCTGTGAGGTTTTGAGAATGCAGTCATGCAGACATCCTCAAAACAGTACCATTGCCATAACCCTGGAAGATGCATCAGAAGAGTCATGCACACACTATAAACAATGAGTAGTGACTTGTGTAATAGAAGAAAAAAGTTAGTCAGAACAAACTTTAACATATGAGTCTGGCAGTTCCAAATTATGAAAATTAAAGTTGCAGAACTATACACTTTTTTTCTCATACCTACTAGTTATTTTCCCATGCTTATCAGAAACAGTAGGACTGGAACTGACTAGGTACTTAGAAGCAGTGGGATCAACTAGAGCTATATATGTTGAGTCAGGTTTGGGAATAGAGTATAAAATGTAAAAGACTGAGTGACTTTATACATTCTGTCTGCCTTTTTTTAGGGATAGCTAGCTGACTACCAGGAAAATTGCATGCAGTAAGACAGACATCCTCTAAAGCAGACAGGATAGGAGGAAAGGGTACAGGTTATGGAAAATCCTTCTGTAACACCTAACTATTTTCTGAGGGACTGAGAAACCTCAATGTTCTCCCACTGAAAACACTGGCACATTATAGCAATAGTCTCAAAAAACAGAAACCCCCACAGGGAGAATCAGAAACTAAGCTCTTCTCGGAGTCTGCATCATAAATCTGAGGAAAAAATGTATCCATACTGGCATCTTCCTTTTCAGATTCAGAATCCTGAATCTCTTTAAGAAAAGAAATATCCCTCTTTATTTTACCAGACACTTTATAAGAAGGCAATAGCCTGAATTATACCCTGAGACAGACCCAGTAGACTACTCCTGTCAAAAAAAAAAAAAACTGAAGAGAAGTAGAGAATGCTTGGTTTTCGGTTTCTTTTTGACAGTAAAAATGGAGGCAACCGTGTTACTAATGGCAGCTGCTGCTTCTCCAGGCATGGGTACAGCATTTTGTCACAATGAGAAAACCTTCTAAGTTCCATCTCCCACGACCAAGAAGAGTGGCTCTCCTTTACCCACTGAGGGGACCCCAACAGCTGCAGAGGGCATGACTAACCCTCCATCCATAGTGGTTGTAAGTGCTTCCGGGATAAAAGATGAGTTGTCTGAGTTACAACAAATGGCCACAGCAGTCGCCCACCCAAATGCAACTGAGGCAAATTGCTAGCCTGTTGTGGTAGCAAAGGCTGTTTTCTTATTTTTTTCTTTTTGCAGTTGACAGAAGGACCGACCATGAGATCAGTAGTCTGTTCCATGGTCAAACTGAAAATGGTGTCTCTTTCCCAGGGAAGACAAGCAGCAAATGCTTGTAAAAACTACCGGTCTACAAAAGTTACTTTTTTGACAGAAAAGCACAGTAAAAAACACTTCAAAACTGTATGCCAGCCACACAAAAGTAATATAATTTCTCCACAAAAAAAATGTTTTCAGTTACTATATACCACTTTTAAACTGACAGCAGAAACAAGTGCTCTGTTTAAAACTACATTATAGTCTCATGATAGTCTATTAAACACAACACTCCTAGCTTTAAAATAACTTTCCCAAAGAGGATAGTGATAAAACAGCCACACAAATAAGAAAAAAAAAGTTATGCACTTACCAAAATGTTTCATCTGTGTTGTCCATTTTCATTCTTCCTCAACTGTTGGGTTCAGATCCGAGCCTCACACCCTACTCGTCCACTTTTTCCAGCTTGTAGAACACTCCTTTACTCACAAGGCACTAGTCTCTTACCATACCTCAGATCTTGTTGCTGACTTTTAGAGGTTCATAGGTTAGTACTAAGCTAACTGCCCTTGCAAGCCATTTTAAGCCTAGCCAATTACCCCTTGTGAGACTCAAACCCTACACCTTGGGATTGTAAGGCAAACACCTTAGCCATTAAGCCACCCTCTCAGCCCTTAAGATTATAAAATATATAACAAATATAAAGAGATAACAGAACAGTATCTGGATCTCAACTAAAGGAACATTGGTTCCTTCAGTCTCTTCTAACCCTTCCAGAAGTCAAAATGGTACAGGGTTGGGGGGGGTTCAGGAAAAATGAAAATAAACACAGAGGAAACGTCATGGTAAGTACATAACTTTTTTATCTGATGTTGTCATTTTCATTCATTTCCCAACTGAAATCCTGGAAGGACTCTAAGGAAAGATATTCCTGAGCTCCGCTGAGCCAAAGGTTGCCCTTCCCCAAGAGATCAGATCCAATTTGTAATGAGCAATAAAGACATGAGGGTTAGCCCAAGTTGCAGCTGCACAAATATCATCCAAGAAAGATCTTGATAAAAATACTGAAGAAGTTGACATAAACCTGGTAGAATGAGCTTTTAGAGGTTTTGGCAAAGACAAACCCAATTTTTTTTGTAAACAAATGAAATACAATCAGTTAACCATTTTGCTAAGGTTACTTTAGTAACTGGTTTGCCCAATTTTGAATCTGAAAAGGAGACAAATAATTGATCTGATTTCCTGAAAAGTTTTGTCATATGCAGATAAAAATGTAGCCGTCTGCGAACATCAAACAGATGCAATGCATACTCTCCTTTGTTTGCAAAATTTGGAAAGAAAAACTGGAAGATTAATAGTTTGATTAATATTGGATTCTGACACCACCTTAGGAAGGAAGGATAAGTTGGTTCATAAGGATAGCCTATCTTTATGAAATACCAAATGAGGTTTAGAAAATGGGGCTTGAAGTTCTGTGACTCTTCTAGCAGATGTAATGGCCACTAAAAAGACAGTTCCAGGTTAAAAATTTTAATTCACACTTGGCTGATGGTTCACAGGGAGATTGGGTCAAAGATTGCAAAAACAAATTCAAATCCCACAGGGGAGTTGAATCTTTAAAAGGGATCTATGAAGAAAGGTTCCCCTTATAAAGGACTTACAATGTTTGAAAGATGCTAAGAATGAATTATTTACTCCAATGTGAAAATTAAAAATGGCATCTAGCTGTAGTTTTATTGCTGAAGAATTAACCCTTTCATTAAAAATTGTAGCTACAAACTCAAGAACTTTGGGTACTGGCACTGAAAACGATCAATGTAATTTTACTGCACCCAAATAACAAACCTTTTCCATTTACTTCTGAAATTTTCCTAGCTGAAGCTTTGTGGGAGGATAAAAGAATATGGTGGATGGGGAAGGAGAGCCTGGGCTGTCTTGCTATCAATGGAAGTGGAGAAACCATGTGGTCAATTTCAGGCCTAGGATGTTCAGATGTATTATATCTATCAGATAAGACAAGAGGTCTGGTGCTGGATCCAGAATCTATGCAGTTGAAGCAGGTGAGGCCAAGCAAAGGGGAACTAAATCTGACGAGGCCAATAATGAGCAATGAGAATGACTGTGCTCTTCAATTGAGGTGCTTTCTGAAAGAATTTGGGGATTACAGGTACTGGGGAATAGGCACAGAGAAGACTGGGAGGCCATTTGAGGAGACAAGAGCGTCTCTCAGTGATTCACCCAGTGGGGGGACCAGGGCAAAGAACCTGCTGCACATGTTAAGGCGAGATGGAGAAGAGATTGCAGCAAGGTTGACCCCATAGATGGAACATCTTTTCTGTCATTTTCATGTTGAGAGACCCCTCATGAGGCATTAGAATGGATCTGATTAACTTATCTATCACATTGGATTTCCGCAGACTATGCATTGCTGTCAGAAACCGACTGGATGAGATTGCCCATTGCCACACTTTCAAAGCTTCTCAACACAGGGGATAAGATTTGGTTTCTCCTTGTTTGTTGATGTACCAGGCCACTGACTTACTGTCCATCTGAATTGCAATGGTCCTGGAGGGGAAAGTGTTGTGGAAGGCATGCAATGGTAGGAGAACTGCTCTCATTTCTTGGACACTGATATGCATATACTGGCATCTTTGGGGGGACCACGTGCCTTGGACCGTCTTTACTAAGAAGTGCCCCCTCCCTCAATTTGGGAAGCATCTGTGATAACTATGATGTGGTAACTATGACCTTGGGCTGAGATAGAATGAAGGGGTGACCTTGCATTATCTGATCACAGTAAATCCACCAAAGGAGGTAATTTCTGCATGCCTGAGCTATCCTGATTTGGGTAAATAAGGGTTGATAAAGAATAGACCAATGAGTTGCTAGGGTAATTTGCTAATGAACCAAAACTATCACATCAGACATTGACCCCAGTGCTTGAAGGATCAATCAAGCTGAGAAAGAGGAATTTTGAATGATCTTTTTGACTTGGAAATGTATGTTTTGTACCCTTGGTAAAGGAAGGGAGGCTGTGAAGGATACTGTGTTGAACAAAACTCCAATATTTGAGTTGGTTCTAGTTGAGATTTGTTGTGCTTTATTGTAATTCCCAGGTGGAAGCATAACCGGAGCACATAATCTCATGCTTTGATCAGATGATGCCTGGTTGGAGCGGTTATGAGACAGTCGCCCAAAAGGACACACCAGGAATCCCTGCAGTCTCAAGTGAGCTGCCACTACTGCCATGCATTTGGTGAACACCCTGGGTGCTGTGGTGAGACCAAAGAGCAGAGCTCTGAATTGGTAATGACCGTCTCCCAGCCGGAAGCGTAGGTATCTTCTGGACCATCTGTTCATTTTTATATGATAGTACACATCCTGAAGATCTACTGAGCACATCCAGTTACCCTTGTGCAGAAAGGCCAAAATGGACTGAGCCATGACCATCCGGAACTTGATGTACTGAACTGAGTTGTTCAGATTGCTGAGATCCAAAATTGGTCTCCAGTCCCCTGCTTTCTTTGGCACTAAAAAGAATCTTGAGTAAGTTCTAGACTCTTTCTGCTCTGGGGGGACCTCCTGGATGATTATTTCTCTAGCAGCTTTTTTTATTTCTACTGCTGCTACTTTCCTCTGACTAGGTGGAACATCTGGAATTTTGTTCACTGTAGGGGAGGGAAGGGTATTATATAACCTCTGGAAATAATCCTCTGCACCCATGAATCTTTTGTAATCTCTAGCCAGGCTTTCTGGTGCAGGGACAAACAACCCCCGACTGCGTCCTGAGGTGGACAATTGGACCTCCTTTCAGGAGCACTGTTTGGATCTGTCAGAAAGTGTCTCTGGAACATTAGTTTTGTGGGCCTCCTCTGCTGTGCAGGTGGTGTCTTCCATTAGAGTTGCCCCCTTTGCCCCTGATGGAACTACCGCCACACAAATCTTGGAAAGAACCCTGGGACTTTCTGAATCATATTTTTCGACCGCCTCATTGATTCCTAGAAAAGGGCCTTTGAGGAATCTAAAAAAAAAAAAAAAAAAAAAAGAAAAGTTAAATACACATTATCCAGTTGTGAACAAGATGGCAAGACTGCCGTGGGCATATATTTTCAACTCCTTTATTGAATTATCACTTGTGACATAGGCAAAGTTACATTTATGCAAAAGTAAAACAAACATTATACTTCACATATATTGCTATAGATCATATAACCTAAGCAACATTACACAAATTATTCAATTCCTGCCCCCTTTTTTTAAAAAAAGAAACATCTTTATTAAACCATCACTTATGACATAAACAATCATACATTTATATAAATGAAAACAAACCACACCTATACAATCTTAGTTGCAAGCATTTTACACCTCAAATCATAATGACACACTCCCAGTTGGCCTCTTCTCATTCTATTACCTTTTCCTCTCTAATTATTTGCTCCCAATACCTTGGTTCCTTTTTCAATTTTCTCCAATAAATTCCAGTCCTCTCTTGCCTATTGTTTATATCCCTAATTGCAGTCATCTCTATTGGCAGAATCTCCTTTCTCAATTCCTATGTTAGCTTACTTCTTAGAATACTTTCTGCTACTTTATGGATATAATATTCTGTATGATTATTGTTATTCTACTTAAAGGCCTGCATCCAAAATCCCAGCCTCTCCTTGTTTCTTGAGCTTCCCCCTGTTTCTACATCATCCCTTTCCACTTTGAATTATAGTTTTCTGCTTGTGCTATGTATAGGAGCCTTAAGTGTTTAGCTCTGAAATACCCCTTCAAATTGGGTAATCCCACTCCGCCCTGTTTTACTGAAAGAATCAGCTTATCCCAGTTGACTCATGCTGTCTTCCCCTCCCAGATAAAGTCCTTTAGCTTTTTATTAAATGCTATCCACAACTTCTCCTCTGTGTATAAAACTAAAGGGACTAAACACATTTTGACTGCTTGTATCTTACTATCCACATCCATATAACAAAGCTTCCATTTTCTCAGTTTTTGCATTATCATTTGTTTAGTCTCTTTCCACATATTCTTAGCTGCCATACCAGAATCATTTTTAATCCATACTCCTAAATACTTAATTTTATCATGTCCCCATAAATACAGATATTGCTGAACCACTTCATGTGTGGGTACATAATTTACCGCTACTGCCTTTGCTTTAGCTTCATTAATTTTGTATCCTGAAAAGATTTGAAACTGTCTCAAAATGTTCTACAACACTGTAATGTCTCTTTCTTGTTTTGTCACGTATAAAATGATATCATCTGCAAATAGAGCCGGCTTTTCTTGACTTCCATACCAATATCATCTTTGAATTTCTAAGTCCCTTATTTTCTTTGTCAGCGGTTATAAATATAATGCAAACAACAAAGGGGAAAGAGGACACCCCTGTCTGGTTCCTCTGCTCAAGCAGACATTATCAAAAAGGACCCCACCCACTTTAATTTTTGCCTCTGATTCCTCATACATCCTCTTAATCAACCTTATAATTTTTTTCAGGAAATGCAAATGCTTCCATTGCCCTGCTCATAAAGTCCCAGTTTACTCTATCAAATGCTTTCTCTGCATCAAGACCTACCAACAACAATGGTATTTTCTTACATTCTGCTTCAGTCTGGATCATCAATGTTTTGTTCCTCAGTGGAATCAGATTCCTTCCACGCCCATCAAGAGATCAAGTGGAGTCATCCAGGAGGTAAATGGGCCAGCCCCAAAGGCTTCCAGGAATAATGATTTCTCTTGGGAATGATTGTCAGTTGACCAGTCACCCATCTGCTTGAGGATCTCAAATATGTCTCCAATGCTTGAGGATTTCTAGTATGTCTCCAAATGAGAAATCATCAGGTGGTGATCTTGGGTACCCTTCCCCTTCATCCTCTGTCACAGAGGATACTAAGCATCTCCTTTTGCACTTTCTCTTCATACGGACTTCTTCAGCTGGATGTTCCAGAGAAGTATCGGAAGATATCAATATACCCTGCAGGTATCCTGGAGACTTTGAACTGGGTGTCCCTGTGGTGCAGAAAGTTGAGGCTTAAGACACAAAGACAACTGGGTCTGGGAAGTAGAAGCTGAGAAGGGTGGATATGTCCTTTCTCTTGAAGCACACAAAACTCTCTCCATTACTTTGAAAGCAGAATACCTCAGATAGAAAGAAACAGACAGTTCAAGAAGACATGCTTAACTGCAATCTCCTTCCGCCCCGAAGGAAAACCACTTGAAGCAAAAGTTGGAGCCAAGCTGTCCAGAGCAGAGGCTCAAAGGGCACAGAGACAGCTCCGACAACCTTGAAGTTGATGCTAACACCTCAGATCCGGTGCCAACACTATGGCTCTAAGAGTGATCTGGATCCGACTTGCTCAAAGCTGATCCACTCAGAGAAGGTATCATCATAGAAGATGCAATGATTTTCAGATCCAGTATGGACAGATCTGGGATTCTGGGATTCTCAGATCTAACTGCTCTGAAACCAAAGGTTGGATTCAAGAAGGAGACAAAATAGGTGGGCAAATACTGATGAACGTCTCTGAACCCGATGGGGTAGGGGCCAGGAAAACCCTCATTTGAGTTTGTTGAGAGACATTTCCTTATCATCCTATCCACATCTGCTTTGGTCAAACTTCTGGAGGAATGAGAAGAGGAAGTAATAGACAAAATCCTGGAATGGTGACGTCTTTCCAGGAAAATAGATGGGAGATGGGAAGATATTGGATCCTGAGTCAGAGGAGACCAGATCCTTGTGTTTTTTCGGAACCTATGGGATCAAATCCGATGTCATAGATTTTGGATCCGAAGTAGTCACACTAGAAGATTTTGTCTTTGGATCCAAAGGGATCAGATCTGACAATTTTGATATTTTTACAGGTGGTTCTGAGCTTGGAGCAGAAGAACCTGAAGGGTCAGCAGGATGCTTTTTGGCTTCTCTTTTATCAACCTTCTTAGGGGAGTGAGCCCCAAATGCTATATCAGAAGATGTTGAAGGTACTACTCCTCTCAAAATCAGTTTATTTCTGCTTTCTATAAGGGCTCTAGGATTAAAGGCCTTACTTATATCACATGAAGAATCTAAATGGGTGGGGCCTAAACAATAAACGCACATATTGTGTGCATCCGATAATGGAATGTTATGGCCAAAGCCCTCAGCCATATCTACAGACACTAACAATAACAGGATAGTGTAAGAAAGAGGAAGATTTTTTTTTCTTTTTTAAGAAAAGAAAATAAAATATTACCAGCCATGGTAATTTAATAGACTACCTCAAAGGTATAAGGGAAAAAAAAGGGAAAATAACAACTATGGTATTCAGAAAATACACTAAAAAATATAGAAAGGGCAACAGAGAATACAATTCAATAAAGAAAAAAGATTAGATATACAAATTCTACTTTTACTCAAAAGAAACAAACTATAGCTCAAGAGCTAACAGCGACCACTTCTATAACCGTAGGAGGCAAATGAAATCTGAGGTATGGTAGTGAACTAGTGCATTATGGGGAAGGGACGAACTCGAGAAATTCAGTATTCCACAAGCTGGAAAAAGTGTCTGAGTCAGATCCGAACCCAACACATGAGGAATGAATGAAAATGACAACATCAAATAATGGAAGCTTTTTTCCCTTGAAGGGAGCTTATCTGCCCAGCAAAGGAACAGCATAAGAAGATTGTTGATCCTTGACAGCTTCACAGACGCATACTCTTCAGTGGCAGTAGGCTCTGTAGGGCTTTGTACCCAAAATTGTCTTTTAGTCTGCTCAACTTGAACTGCCTGACAGTTTGAGTGCACAGAAAGTGTCCTGAAACTTTGGAAGCTGGCCAGCTGTTATACTCTTGGCAGGATGTAACCCATATAGCTACAGTTGATATAAGAAGTATACACATCTCTGTTAAAATGCCAGTTTTTTGTGATATAAAAAAATGAGATGACAATAAATCATTTCAAAACTTTCCCCACCTTTAATGTGACATATAACCTGTACAATTCAATCGAAAAACAAACAATTCTTTTAGGGGAAAAAAATATAAAGAATAAAAAAAGTACAATAAGCTGGTTGCATAAGTGTGCACACCCTTAAACTAATACTTTGTTGAAGCAACTTTTGTTTTAATTACAGCATTCATTCTTCTTGGGTAGGAGTCCATCAGCATGGCATATCTTGACTTGACAACATTTGCCCACTCTTCCTTGCAAAAGAACTCCAAATCTGTCAGATTGTGAGGACATCTCTTGTGCACAGCCCTCTTCAGGTCACCCCACAGATTTTCTATTGTATTTAGGTCTGGGCTTTGGTTGGGCCATTCCAAAACTTTAATTTTCTTCTGGTGAAGCCATTCTTTTCCTGATTTGGATGTATGCTTGGGGTCATTGTTGTGTTGAAAGGTGAAATTTCTTTTCATCTTCAGCTTTCTAGCAGACGCCTGAAGGTTTTGGGCCAAAAGTGACTGGTATTTGGAACTGTTCATAATTCCCTCCACCTTGACTAAAGCCCCAGTTTCCAGCTGAAGAAAAGTAACTCAAAAGCATGATACTGCCACCACCATGCTTCACCATGGGGATGGTGTTCTTTTGGTGATGCTAAGTGTTGTTTTGTGCCAAACGTACCTTTTGGAATTGTGGCCAAAAAGTTCAACCTTGGTCTCATTAGACCATGACACATTTCCCCACATGCTTTTGGGAGACTTGATGTATTGTTTTGGAAATTTTTGCTGGGCCTGGATGTTTTTCTGTGTAAGACAGGGCTTCCATCTTGCAAACCTACCCCACAGTCCAGACATATGGAGAATATGGGAGATTGTTGTCACATGTAGTACACAACCAGTACTTCCCAGAAATTCCTGCATCTCCTTAAGTGTTGCTGTAGGTCTCTTGGCAGCCTCCCTGACCAGTTTTCGTCTTGTCTTTTCATCAATTTTGGAGGGATGTCCGGTTCTTTGCAACATCACTGTTGTCCCATATTTTCTCCACTTTTTGATGACAGACAGTGTTCCATGGTATATCCAACGCTGTGGAAATTTTTTGTACCCTTCCCCTGACTGATACCTTTCAACAATGAGATCCCTTTGATGCTTTGTAAGCTCTCTGTGAACCATGGCTTTTGCTGTAGCAGGCAACTGAGTAAATATCAGGAAAATCCTACTAGGACAGCTGAACTTCATTTGGGGTTAATCAGAGTTGCTTTAATTGACGGCAGGTGTGTACCCAAGAAGACTGAATGCTATAATTAAATCAAAAGGTGCTTCAACAAAGTATTAGTTTAAGGGTGTGTACACTTGTGCAACCAGCTTATTGTACGTTTTTTTATTTTTTATATTTTTCCCCTAACAGTTTTTTCAATTGAATTGAACAGGTTATAGGTGACATTAAAGGTGGGAAAAGTTTTGAAATGATTTATTGTGGTCTCATTTTTTATATCACAAAAAATGGCATTTTAACTGTAATTCTGCTACAGCAGTGATCAATATAATGAACATCCCCCCTGTTGCCTGGGAAAAAGGGAGTCAGCACAATGATCTTGGAGAATTCCTTCTAAATCTTCAGAAGCACCTTGGATATCAGTGGAAGGGTGGAAAAGCATACAGGGATATTCCTGTCCAAGAAAAAAAGACATCTGTCCTCCAGACCTTCTTGCGTGGAATTCTGGAGCAGAATTTTGCCACCTGATTCTTCAGAATTTGGTTAAAATTAGGTTTTCTGTTATCTATTTAATCAACACAATTTGGTTGACTAAACAGATGGTTGACAGGTGTACAAGAGTTTACAATTTTAGGGGTTGGGCTATATGCCCTTTCCCCAATATTGTGCAATCTTGGAGTTATTACATATAATTAGCAGGGGGTGGGGGCTTGTACCCCCGCAAAAAATATTTTTTGTTTTATTAATTTCAGTTTTGCTTGCAACTTGTACCCCCGCAAAAAATATTTTTTGTTTTATTAATTTCAGTTTTGCTTGCACTGAGATCAGTGTTTGGCGCATGCAAGTACACTACGCTGTTGACATTTGCGTTTTCAATGTTTTCTGATGAATGTTAATGGCACTGACATTTAGGTCTGTTCTCGATTTCCAGTGTGTGTGTCTGTGTGTGTGTGTGTGTGTGTGTGTGTGTGTGTGTGTGTGTGTGTGTGTGTGTGTGTGTGTGTATTTTCCTCTTATGTGGCAAGTACATGTTGAGCAGCATTGGGCTGGGTTGAGACCAGTCAAATGCTGCTGGTAACATTTCTCTAACTAAAGGAGATATTCCCTACGTTAACACTGTGGGTTCTGTCAGATGATCAACTGGCTACTCAGCTGACTGCTTAACACTGCCATGTCTCTGTGCAACTGCATCAGTATTAATCTCTCTGTACTTATTAAACCTTTGAGTTGTCTTCTGATATTAGTAAATATGAAATTATAGCCATGACTTCTTGATTAATCCATTCTTCTGTACTTCTTTTCTTTCTTTCATATAAGCTCTGATCATTACATCTGCAATGTGCATCTCCCTTCGGGGATTATATGTAGTTTTCAAGTTATCCTTCTGGACAACTAACATCATTATTTGAGGACATAATGGTACTTAATGTTATGGCTTCAGAAAACTACCATGTAAAGGATTATGCCCAGTCTCCACACAGACCTGTCTCTCATATGCATACTCATGTAACAGACAGATACTATAACTAGAAGCTCTTTGTTTTAATTTGAGAAAATCTTACTTGTGTGTCAGCCAATGTTCTGGAAAAAATTGGCAATTGGTTACCCCTCTCGCAATAACATTGTTACTACATCAGATTGACTATCATCTGCTTGGAATGTTACTGGCTCTTTTACATCATAATAATGAAGATTTTTTGCCATTTTTGCCCAGCCCTCTCCTGGATATTTTGCTCATTTGTTTCCCATCACCTAGGCAAATGTCATCCAGAAAGGCCATCATTTAGGCAAACATAAGGGGTGTTCTAATCATTTTATCCTAAATCCTCTTTGCATGCCTAGCTTCATGATGGAAGGGGATTGCAATGGGGTGACCATGCTGGCTCTCCCTCATTTCTAAAATGAGTACTGCCATCCAGGAACTCTGTCCTCCAATCCTCAACCTCAGAAATGGTTTCCCCGGGTCTCCAGTGGAGAAATCATACCATCTCATGTACTTAGTAAGTGCCCACAGCCCAACCCACCCTTAAGATAAAGTACGTGGGGCCATGTCAAGTCACTCCTCTCCCTCCCTACCTGGTTTCTACAGTGTCAGGGCCACTAACAAAAATCCCAGTCATCTGGGTCACTGTTAGGACTCCTTCCTTCTGCACGATGGAGCCAGTGAAGAGATTTTTGTCACCAACTTCTTGAATATTATGAAACTTTTCTATTGTTCCTTCCCCCAGTGCCACTTTTATGTCTTTCTCAGCTAATCTTCCTAACATATACACTTCCAACAATTGTGGAATAAACCTGGAAAAGTATTGAGCTGATCCAGGAATTATAACAATACTTGTTTTTCTGATGGTATTTCCGTTTTGATTTCTTTTACTTTGCTTTATCAGCTTATACATCCTTGTATGTCAGGTTCCACATATTTGATAGTAGTCACATAAACCTGGCATATTTTATTTCATTTCAGATTATTTTGTCTCAATTTTTCCATCATGCCCATTTTGGTTTGGTCTCAAACCAATATATAATCTTTAATGTTTACAACATCTTTCAGCCCCTAATCAGTGCAGAAGCTCTCTGAAAGACTTCAGGTGCTGAGGAAATACCAATTATCATCTTCAGCAATCTGCATTTTCACTATGGTGTACTGAACATGGGTTCATAGGTAAGTACTAGGCTAGCTAACCTTGCAGGCCATTTTAACCCTAGCCAACTTCACATTCTGTGCTCAAAATAACCTATCCCATTTGGTTATAGACTGGCCTTACCCATCCCCTGGTCAATAAAAAGAAGTTAGATACTCACCATAATATTCCATCTGTGTTGTCCGTTTTCATTCTTTTTCAACCTGTGGATTTGGGTCTGATCTTCAGAACCAACTCAGACACTACTATAGCTTGTGGTAACCAAACAACTCTTGAGCTTATCACTTACAATGCACCTATCCCAGTTATCTCAGATCAAGTCTGCTGATAGACTAAAGGAAAGATTAGCCGTTAAGACATTCATTAAAAACTAATTCTGGAACCACAGTTTTATACCAAGGATAATAATCTGCTACCCATCTGTTCCCTAAGAAATCCAAGGGCATGGGGGTTGGAGGGAGGGAAGTTGAGAAAGAATAAAAATATACAACACAGATGGCACATTATGGTGAGTAGATAACTTCTTTATCTGAGGTTGTCAATTTTCATTCTATCTTCAACCTGTGGGACAGAGTCTCCAGCTACCTTAGACCCTGGGTGAACTCAAGGAAGGATATTCCTGAGCACCACTGAATGTAAGGATGCTGTTCCCCTGGAGACCAGATACATTTTATAATGAGTAATGAAGGTATGGGGAGTAACCCAGGTTGCTGCTGTATAGATATCATCCGTGGAGGCTTTAGATTGGAAGACAGCTAAAGCCACTACAGCTCTAGTTGTATGTGCTTAAAAAGGTTTTGATAAAGTACTCCCCTATCTGTTGTAGATGAAAGAAATGCAATCAGTTATCCATCTAGCTAATGTCACTTTGCTCACTAATGTCACTTTGCTCACAGGTTTAACACATTTTGTATTTGGTAAGAGATAAATAATTGGTCAGATTTTCTTATATATTTTGTTCTGTGAAGACAAAACTGTAATTGTCTATGTTCATCCAATAAGTCTAAGCAATAATCACCTTTATTAGCAAATGTGAGGAAGAAAACTGGTAGGTTAATAGTTTTGATATTGACTTCTGAAACCACCTTTGGTAGAAAAGAGCGGTTGGCTCTTAGCACAACCCTATCCTTGTGAAAAATCAAATCTGGTGGTTTACAAGACAAAGCTTGAATTTCTGAACTCCTTCTGGCAGAAGTTATGGCTACTAGGAAAATAGTTCTCCAGGACAGAAAATTAAGATCACAATCTGCTGCTGGTTCAAAAGGAGGTTGCATGATTGCTTGTAACATCAAGTTCAGGTCCCAAGGAGAGGTTGGATTTTTGTAAGGAAGCTTTAAAAGAAGAGTATGTCTCAAAAAAGCTTTACAAAGTTTATGAGAAGCAAGCGATGAGTCTTTAAATCCAATATGAAAATTGGATATAGCTGCTAACTTAACTTTAATACTAAAAGATGAAGCCCCTTCATTGAATAGTGAGGCTAAAAATTCAAGAATCTTATGAATAGGTGCTGAAAAAGGGTCAATATTATTTTGACATGCCCAAATGACAAACCTTTTCCATATGCTATTGTAAAGTTTATGTGCAGATGGTTTGTGAGAGGCCAAAATTATGTGGCAGACAGGTGGAGAGAGCATTGATTGCCTGGCTATCCATGAAACTGGAGAAACCAAGCTGTCAGCTTGAGGTCCAAGATGTCCGGGAGGTTCATGCCTGTCGGATGAGACAGGAGATCTTGAACTGGGTGCAGAATCCAAGGATGATGAATTAGATGAGGCCAAAGGAAAGGGAGCCAAATCTGTCAAGGCCAATCAGGTGCAGTGAGGATTACCTTGCTCTTCAACCTGATTGCTTTCTGTAGAAACTTCGGAATTAGAGAAATCGGAGGAAAGGGATCATAGGAGGTTACTAGGCTAATGACCTTAGGGCCCTTACAAGCCTAGCCAAGTTTTACCCTTGTTTCCACATTCAGCATCTATCACCCCTGTCCAAGAGGGACATAGGTGGAACCCCTGGGGTGAATTTACAGTTACCCATCAAATTGTCCAGATTGCATTTGAAAAGGGACAATGAGGTGTTCTGCTTGACGTGAAGCGGGAGTCTCTTCCAAAGGTGTGGTAACCTCTGGGAGACAAATATGCTCCTCCAGCAGGTTCTATTAATGTCACATACCAGGTTAAGGCCATTAGAGTGAGTAACCCGTGTACCATTTGACTTATGGATATGTAGCATTTCCAATAAAGCAGGGTCAAAGATTGCTTTATATGCAAGACAGAGATCACCTCTGAGTAGTCTGTTTGAAATACAGTACAGTGACAGTGATTTCAGACTATCCCCAAGGACAAATGCTGAAGACCTTGAATTTTCCTTGTGAGGAACCTTTGTGGTCTCTACAATTGCTGCAGGTGCTTGGAAAGGTACACACCAAAAAGGGGCATTGTACTCAATTATTGGCCTGATGAGGGAAGAGTACAGGGAGGTTATACCTTCTTTTTTTTCTGGAAACAATGCCCTTATTTATGAGATGAGCAATACAGAATGCCTTTCTTACCACTGTGGAGACATGGTAATCAAAGGTAAGGTTGCTGTCAACCTGTGTGCCCAGGTCTCTCACCACTGAATGTGTACTTATGGTGTTGTTATTGATGTGGTAGTTAGCATGAATATCACTCTTACCGAAAGGGATGATTATACATTTTTTGCATTGAGTTTAAGGCCATTACTTTGGCACCAATCATTTGTTTGTGTAAGACCCTCTTGTAGGATGTTGACATTGTTTGGAGATTCTATGACCACTCCTAGTTTGCAGTCATCAGCAAACATTGTCACCACAGACCTTTAGTTTTAGCTTGCACTTCGGAGAAATAGATTCCAAACAGTACAGGTCTCAGAACTGATCCTTGTGGAACACCACTGGTTACAGGTCTGGTGTTGGAGGTGGATTCTCCTATTTTGACTATATGGATTCTATCAGTGAGCCAGTAAGTAACCCATCTAAAGATATATGGGTTGATACCTAGCTGGGTGAGTTTGTCAATTATGCCTGAGTTGGGGATAATGTCAAAAGACTTGGCTATGTATAAGTAGGCTGTATACACAGATTTCCCCTCATCAAGGGTCTTGGTGACTGTCTCAAAGAAGTCCACCAGGTTTAACAGGCATGATCTCCCTTTGACAAATCCAAACTGAGTAGGGTCAAGTGTTTGGAGATTATCAGTATCATTGCTGATAAGATCAATGATAATTCTCTCCATGGCCTTGCAGATAAGGCTAGTTAGGCTAATAGGTCTATAGTTCCCGGGATCAGTGGAAGCACTACCTTTCTGCAAGGGGACAATGGTGGCCTTTTTTCATTCAGCTGGGATGAAGCCAGTGCTTAGACTATGATTGAAAAGAGTACCCAGTGGCACTGATAATCGTTTGAGCCCATGAACGACGCAGCCTGAGATGATATCAGGTAACATGGATGCTGCTTTTTTTTACCTTAGAGAGGGCATTCACGACATGCTCTTTAGAGATACAAGGAAGAGTACAGGTTGTAGGGATGTCTTGGGGTAGGTGTGGCAGTAACATGGGAGTGAAGTTTTCATGGAACCTATCAGCTAACAAGTTAGCAATGTCCACAGGCTCTGTATATGTGGTATCATTAAATACCAGTTTGGCACAAATCTGGGCCTTTCCGTTTAGGTTACTGATGTAATTAAAGAATGCCTTATGGTTGTCCTTAGTTGAGGAAGCTAATTTGAATTCATAGTTACATTTGGAGGACTTCACAAGAAGTCTTATTTGCTTATTTAAGCTGAAGAGGGAGTGTTTCTAGTTTAGGGCCTGCTCCCTCTTACTCTTAGACAGCAATTTCTTCCTCTTATTGTAAAGCCTGTTAATGGCAGTTGTCCACCAGACAGGTTTGCTCTTCCTTCAGGAGCTTGTTTTGGTCCTATCAGGTATGGCTGAGTCAATGCAGTTGTTCAGGTGTTTGTATAAAGCATTTTAGTAGAACTCAGCATAGTTACCAGTTACATCTGAGGGGGGGAGGTGCATTGAAGCTATTTATATCATCCCGTAAGAGGTTATAATCTGCTTTGGAGAAGTTTTTTAGTTTACTTGCTGCTGGGGGGGTCAGGTGTGATGGTTACTTCGAATGAGACCGATTTGTGGTCAGATCTCATCATGGAAGACCTCAGAGTGGGGATGCTACACTGATCCCCCATATTGGTAAGCACCAGATCCAGGACATTGGCACCTCTTGTGGGGGTGTCAACTAGCTGTTCCAGGAGTTAATGAAGTTGAGGAACCTTTGGGCAAGTGAGTTTGCGCATGAGTAATTTCCCCAGTCAATGGATGAGTAGTTAAAGTCCCCCAAAACCATGGTGTTTGGATGTATTGTGCTAGCCTCAAGTAGATCCAAATAGGCAGAGTTGGTGTCCTGATTCATGGAGGGGGTCCTGTAGCTGACAATGACTTGAATAGGTGTCCTACCAACAGTTAATTTCAGCTGAAATATCTCCAGGGAATCATGCTGTCTAACCAATCTGGAGGTGTATTTATCTTTAATGAATACTGATACACTGCCTCTTTAGTTTTCATGTCTTCAGGTTGTGGTCTGAAAGTGTGGAAGGAAGTGTAGCCCAATATGGCTGGAGTGCTCTCCACAACCTTGAACCAGGTCTTTGTAACTGCACAAATGTCTATGTCTTCCAAGATGAGAACTGCTTCCAGTGAATGCAGTTTTATGTTAAGACTCCTAGCATTTAGCAGCAAAACCTTGAGATTGTTTTTAGATGGGAGTTTTTACATTGGGAATTTTGTCCTTGAGACACTGCCTAAAAAAGGCACTATAGGGGTGGCAAGAGCCCTGGCAAGTAGCCGAAATCCCAGGGGTGACAGGTGAAGACCATCTCTGGCAAAGCATCAAGGTCTGTCAATCATGTCATCCCAGGCTGACAGATACTGTACCCCCTTGGAATGACACGAGAAACTAAGCCAATTATTGAAGTCAATCATTTTCTGTTTGTATTAAGGCATCATCCTAGGAATAGGTAAAATGCTGCTTAAGGCTAGGAACATACCAGCCTGAGAAACATAGTCTGAGATCTCAGTCATGTCTCTCTTCATATAATCCAGAGAGGTACATGTCAAGACATTCACACCAACATGGATTATGATGGAGTCATAACAGTACCTGTGGTTGAGAGACTTCAGTGTATGTGTGATATAGTGGATCCTGGCACCTGATAGACAGCTGACAATGTCCTTCTTATCCAGCCTAGTGATAAGAACATCTGTGTGTCTCATGATGGAATCACCTATGACTAACATGTTTGGTTTTGTGTTTTGCTTTAAGGGCTTGACAGGGGAGACACTGGTATGTGAGCTGTTAAGTGTATTGTGTTCTGCGGAGAAATTATTATGTGTACGTGCTTGTGTTTGGGTGGTTTCTGGTGTTTAGGTATTTTTCTGGTGAGGACCTTCGTATATGTAGGTATGTGTGATGTGGGTTTGGGTGAAGTAGGAGGTGAGGTGTGCATGCTGATGACCCGCTCATTGTTGTATGCACCTACCAGAGAGAGCATGGACTCAAGGTTCTTAATATAGCTGCATCTCTCACATTTTGAGTTTGTGTGGTATAGGAGTAGAGGGTTGTCAGTGAACAAGAGGGAGTTACTACACTGTCTCAGGAGGCCCATGTTGACCAAGCTGTCTGGAGAAACTGTGGGAAATTGTACATCCATAGTGTTAGGTAAATTTATATGGTCAGGAAGAGAGGTCACACTTAGGAATGGCTAGTGGGTAAGACGTGTGTTGGTACCTCTGAGGCTAGGCTTAGTGTTCTATTTGACAGTACAGCTGAGCCAGGAAAAACTTCTGGAGGATGACAAGCAAAGTACTAAGGGAAAATTTAACAAGGAAAACATTTGCTACTATAACCACCAACGGTAACTACCGCTATGCGACAGTGCACAACGGTGGACTACACATAAGCAAGTGCAGACGCGGGGCTTATATAAAACAAGGAAATACCCTTTTAACTGAAACTAGTCAATAATGATGCACTCTCTGACCTCTAGTCCAATCACCCTCAAGTAGATTGGACACGGACAGCACTCTCCTCCCACAAGGTGCAGAAAAGTCTTCTCCAACAAAGACAGCTTAAATTTGATGCTCAGAAGTTACAAAACAGACCCAGAAACAGCAAGCCTGGAAATAGGCTATGATACAGCTGTAGTAGTACATTATGCCCTAAAATGTGGCCAACAACAGTTCAGACAATTCAAACAGTAGAATGCAAATACAAATTAAGAGTGCAATATAAGAGCAGAAACAGATGCTTATAGTTAGGGATAAAGAAGACCAGAGGGCCAACTGTGGACAAGAGCATTCCTCGGTAATTTCCCCTGAGGGGGGATTACGGCAAAGTAGCTGCTACACTTGTAGTTTAGGGGAGAGTTGAAAAGGATGACAGCAATGCTTGCAACATAAGCAAATCTAAGCAATCAGCTGATCTCTACAAAACTAAGTAGAATTTTTCACTGTATATTGCACTTTTAAACTGCATTTTTTACCAAATCACTGCTTATTTGAACTGTTTTTTTCTCTCAAATTTTTGCACTTTGTTTGCTGTAGCACAGACTAGAATCAGACCTGCTGAATCTAGTTCTGTTTATATAACTCGAGTACTAAACCAGACCATCTTTTGTTGAAGAGGGTTCCCCTGCACCCTTGTGGTAGGAGTGCGCAGTTAGAACTCATCTGATTGAAGGTTGCTGGAACAGGGCTTAGTTTTGAGGTTTTTTATTGGTTAATTTGTTTAGATCAGTTTGTACTCATTTGCTACATAAGCACAGCATTTGTGCATCGCTCACTTCCTCACAGCAGTGGGCACCGTTGGTGATTATAGATGCAAACATTTGCCTGCAAATTGTCCCTTAGTACTCTGCTGGTGCTCATCGGGGAGTGGATTTCTTGTGATTGTCTCTCACTCTCAGATAATACATTCAGCAAAGCTCCTGTGGTACCAACACAGATCCTGCCCACTAGCCCTTTGTATTTTTGTCCACTTCTCCTGTCCTCTACTTTAGCTGGTCTTTCCTGAATGCTCCTTGTTTTCTGACCACATCAACTTACCTAGCTTTATGGATGGACAATTTTCCACAGTTTCTCCAGCCCCTGGTCGACATGGGCATCCTGAGGCAATATAGCAATTGCTTCATGTACACTGCCAACCCACTTTTCTAGTCTACACAAATTCATTCTGTGAGAGAAGCATCTATATCAAGAACCTAGAATCCAGGCCCTCTTGCTCAACGGTCAATTCATCTGATACTAAGCAGGTTGTCAGCATGCACACCAGACCTCCTGCACCTACCAAACCAACACATAAACCTACATATGCGGAGACCCTTACAAGAAGCTTACTTAAACATCAGAGACCTCCCAAACAGAAACACAAGCAAGCTTTACACAAATACATCCTCTGTAGAACATAGTACACAACATATCTCACACCAGTGTCTCATCGGTCAAGCCCCTAAGGCGTAACACAAAAACAAACAACTTAGTCATAGGCAACTCAATTGTGAGACACACAGATGTCCCTCTCACCACGTTGGATAAGGAAAAGGTCACGTTCAGCTGTCTGTCAGGTGCCAGATCTGCCACATTACATATGCACTGAAGTCTCTCAACAACAAGCACTCTTATGACTCTATCATAGTCCATTTTAGTGTGAATGACTTCAGACATACCTCACTGGACTATATGAAGACAGACATGACTGAGCTCTCTGATTATGTGTCTTAGGCAGGTATGTCCCTAGCGTTAAGCAGCATTTTACCTTCACCTAGGATGATACCTCAGTACAAAAAAAAATGATTGACTTCAACAATTGGCTTAGTTTCTGGTGTCATTCAAAGTCATTCAAAAGGGATCCAGTATCTGTCAGCCTGGGATGACATAGTCAACAGGCCTCGCTGCTTTGCCAGAGATAGTCTTCATCTGTCACTCCTGGGATTTCAGTTACTGGCTAAAGCTCTTGCCAACCCTACACTGCCTTTTTTAGTCAATGTCACAAGAACAAAATTCCAGACATAAAAATACCCTCTAAAAACAACCTCAAGGTTATGCTGCTAAATGCTAGGAGTCTAAACCAGAAACTGCACTCACTGTAAGCAATCCTCAACCTGGAAAATGATGACATTTGTGCAGTCACTGAGACCTGGTTTAAGGCTGCGGAAAGCACCCCATCTATACCAGGTTACATTTCCTACTACACATTCAGACCACAAACTGAAGGAGTGAGAACTAAAGGAGGTGGTGTATCAATATTCATTAAAGATAAATACATCTCTAGATTGGTTAAACAGCAACTTTTCCCTTCAATTACTTCAGGTACAATTGACTGTAAGTAAGACCTCTTTTCAGGTCACTGTCAGGTATAGGACCCCCTCCATGAATCAGGCATCCACTCAGCCTACTTGGATCTACTTGAGTCAATCAAAATACAACCAAACATCATGGTTTTGGGTGACTTTAATTACCCGTCCATGGACTGGGTAAATTGTACGTGTTCTAACTCGCTTGCCCAAAGGTTCTTGAACTTTATTAACTCCAGTGCCTTGGACCAACTGGCTGACACATCCACAAGGGATTCAAACATCCTGGACCTGATGCTCATCAACATGGGTGACCACTGCACCACCCCCAGTGTGTGGCTATCCCTGCTGAGATCTGACTACAAATCAGTCTTGCTAGAAGTAACTATAACACAAGCCCCTCCCCCTTAGCAACAAATAGACTAAAAAACATCTCCAAGGCCAATTGCAACTCTTACGTGATGACATAAATAGCTTCATAACCCCCTCTCCCCACTGATGGAACAGACATTTATGCTGACTTATACACTAATGCTTTATAGAAGCACTTGTACAATTGTACCGACTCTGTTGTACCTGAAAGAACCAAAGGAAGATCTTCAAGGAAAAATAAACCTGCCTGGTGGACAACTGCCTTTAATAGGCTATACAAGAGCAGAAAGAAATTGCTAAGAGTAGGAAGCAATGGTCTCAAAACTGAAAACACTCCCTCCTCAACTTAAACAAGCAAATAAGACTCCTAGTGAAGTCCTCCAAAGCTAACTACGAATCCAAATGAGCCTCCCTAACTAAGGATAACCACAAGGCGTTCATTAGTTACATCCGTAACCTCAAAGGTAAGGCCCAGATTTGCACTGAACTCGTAGTTAATGGTACTACATATATAGAACCTGTGGATATAGCAAACCTGCTGGCTGACAGGTTCAGTGAAAACTTCACTCACCTGTCTCCGCCACATATACCCCAAAGCAGAACACCTGTCCCTCACCTAGTATCTCTGAGGGGTAGGTCTTAAATGCCCTCTCCAAGGCCAAAAATACAGCCTCTATGGGAGCAGACAACATTCCGGGCTGTGTTGTATATGGGTTAAAACAGGAATTAGCATCATCATTGGGCACGCTTTTCAATCACAACCTAAGCACTGGCTTCATCCCAGCGGAATGGAAAACAGTTATCGTCATCCTTTTGCACAAAGTGGGTGCATCCACAGACCCCAGGAACTATAGACCCATTAGCCTGAACAGCCTTATCTGCACGGCAATGGAATGAATCATCATGGAGCTTATTAACAAAGATATAGGAAATCTCCAAATGCTTGACCCCACCCAGTTTGGCTTTGTCAAGGGGAGATCATGCCTGTTAAACTAGGTGGACTTCTTTGAGACAGTCAACAAAGATCTAGATGAGGGCAAATCTGTGCATACAGCCTACCCAGACTTAGCCAAGCCTGTGACACAATCCCCTACTCAGGCATCATTGATAGACTCACTCAGCTGGGTTTAAACCCATATATTAGAATTAAAAACACACAGCTGGATGGAGACCACAGAAGGCACACGTATATCAAATAGATACAGAATTTATTATTGTTAAGCGCTTTTCGTTTGTACTCATACACAAACTTCATCAGACAAGTTAAAACACAAAAGCTCAACTATATATAAAGAAAAAGTAATTGGGTAATTACCACTTCATTTACACATAATAAATTAAGTGCAATCAGTAAAACAATCAAACATAGATCTTTGTTATATAAGCTTTTAAAGAAACAATTTCAGAAAAGCTTTGTCAAAAAAACTTTGTCAAAAAAAGCTTATTTTAAATGGCTTGATCCAAGAATGGGCAGGCACCTAAACGGTAACACTCACTCAAAACTTATAAAATTATTTGAAATAAAAAATATTTAAAATAAAAAGTATATGACCGAACAGTTATTTTTTTTTTATTTCAAATAAAAATATTTAAAATAAAAAAGTATATGACCGAACAGTTATTTTTTTTTAATTTCAAATAATTTTATAAGTTTTGAGTGAGTGTTACCGTTTAGGTGCCTGCCCATTCTTGGATCAAGCCATTTAAAATAAACTTTTTTTGACAAAGTTTTTTTGACAAAGCTTTTCTGAAATTGTTTCTTTAAAAGCTTATATAACAAAGATCTATGTTTGATTGTTTTACTGATTGCACTTAATTTATTATGTGTAAATGAAGTGGTAATTACCTAATTACTTTTTCTTTATATATAGTTGAGCTTTTGTGTTTTAACTTGTCTGATGAAGTTTGTGTATGAGTACAAACGAAAAGCGCTTAACAATAATAAATTCTGTATCTATTTGATCTACGTGTGCCTTCTGTGGTCTCCATCCAGCTGTGTGTTTTTAATTCCAGTTTGTCGTTTTGCCTTGTTGAGTTACAAGTTTATCTATGGCGTCTGGAGCAGAGTCCGAGGATAATGGCACGCTTTTTATCAATAACCCTGCAATACCTAATATCGGAGCTGATTCGAATGGTTTGGTTCCGTTAAATGTGGTAGAATCCGAGAATGGCAAGTTTAATGTTCTGATTTCGTGCCTTGATGGCTTGATGACGTGCTTGGACAACTTGGAGCATCATTTAGACGTGCCTAGAGGTTCCCTTTCACAGCCTTTTAGTTCTAACAGCGCTGATACTGCGTTAAATGCAGTTTTGGTTTCTAGCCAAGGATTATCTCCTAATTCTTCGGGTTACGACATCCCTTGCGGGCAGAGGAGTATTCCGGCTCGTGAATCTAGTGGAAGTAACCATTTTCAACTGCCGTTAAGCCGTATTAACAGTGGAGTGGAGCGTGATGATACTGGTACATTTATTTCTGCTTCAAATGGAGCAGCTGCAGTTTTACTTCCAAATCCAAATATGGGTCTACCATTAACAGGTACAGCTTCTTCTTTTGTGTTAAAAGGACACTGTTTCTTTTGATATCAATAACTGGATGGCTAGTAACTTTGCCTTTGGGTCTAACACTAAAGAAACATTTCAATTTGGTACAGATTTGACCAATGATCACCTGGGTATAGCATTTAGCCTTAAAGAACTTGACAAACTTTCAGTTAAATTAAGGAAAACTCAATTAGAAATTTCTTACTTCCAGGAATGCCTCAAACACAAAATTGTTCCTAAAGGCTTGAGACATTCACAATACCCTACAGGGCTTGAAGCTAATTCTGCCTTTCATAAGGATTTATTGGAAATGTTTGATCGTCAGGGACTGGAATTGTTGGAATTAATGTCTAAACATTATGCTCTGTCTGTTACCAAAATCACTAAACTGGTTTGTGAACTCGATGCAAAGATTAAACTTGATGCTGAATTTACCCGTTATAAGTATGAATATAATAGGATTTTTACCAGCATCGATCAATATTTAAATAAGCTCAAGGCCAATAAAGTTAAAAAATTGGACAGAGACTTGAAAGCTTATAATGAGGGTACTGCCTATCCCCGACCATCACTAGCACAAGTATGGCAGGGGCCAGTTAATTCAGGTTTCTCTAGTGGAGCTAAAGGCAACATTTCATCTAACAAAATGACTTATCATGTTATTGATGGTGTGGCATCTGACACCATCAATTTAGATGAGCCAGTTCAACCTGCGTCAGGGAATATTGAACTCACACAACATAGCAATAGGACTGGTCATTATAATTTAAGATCTAATGACCCTAATTTTTTAGGAGCAAGACAGAAACAACAAACTGGTTACAACAACCAGAAAAAGAAGCAGAAGTACAATCAATAAGTGTTGTCTGGTTGTCTCCTAATGTTTTAGATTACTCTGATATTAAGGTTTCATCTATTCTTAATGAATCTTTAGAACATGAATGTGTTAGCATACTTTCTAACCCTGTACCAATCTCTGATAGTATAGCTTGTACAGGTGAAGAGAGTTCTATTTTAAGACCTGTCATCCCTACTATATTGTATAATCTGAGTGGCGATTTTAAGGTATACAACTTTTCTTCTGTTGACATCTCTGCGGATTTGGTTGAGTTACTTGCTAAGGGTAATACTTATGTTCCACCGTCAAAATTGGATGTTGTTAAAACAATTATTGATTTAAAATTGTTTACTAGGAAACTCAATTTGAATTTAATGATGGGAAATTCAGCTTTAATTAACAATAATAATTTTAGGATTCCTAGTACATTTAATCCACCATTACACCCTTTATTACAAATCTTCGAGCTGGTATGTGAGCTTGATATTCGGAATCAAGCCCAGATCGGGCAATTTAAAGGTTCTTATAGTAATAACTTCTTGAAGGAAAGGGACTGTCTTGAATTTATTCAGTTAAATGACATCAGGCTTTGCAAGCCCGATAAGGGAGGTGGGGTAGTTATTTTTGACAATTGTGACTATAACAACAGGATTCTTGAAGTATTGCATTCACCTTCATATGTTGAGAGCTCACTGTCTGAAACTAACAAAGCTTATGCAACAATTAAGAATGTTATAGAAGACATGTTTATTGAAGGTAGTATTCCTCAACATATTTACAACTACATGTCTATTTCTTTCCCTAAATTTCCTCGATTTTTTGGTATTCCCAAGATCCACAAAGATCCCATTAATCCACCGATGCGTCCATTAGTTGATGGCAGAGGATCTCCCACCTACCCATGTGCTAAAGTTGTTGACTCTATCCTTCAAAAATACCTGGTCAACTTGAAACAAATTTGTAAGGATTCTTGGATGTTTCTTAATAGGATGAACCAATTGCAATTCAACCCCAGGTACAATTTTTTAACCATAGACGTTAAGGATCTCTATACATGTATTCCACATGAAATAGCCTTAGAGTGGGTCGCTGAAGTTTTAAAGCGTCTTGGTTGTACCAAAACAGAAAACAGTTTGGTTCATGAACTACTAGATTTAGTTCTGGACCATAACTACTTCACGTTTGAAGAGAATTTCTACCTTCAGAAAGTGGGTGTCGCCATGGGTTCTCCATGTGGGGCAAGTGTAGCAAATATTGTTATGGCCCAATGGGAGCACCTTTTTGTCTTCAATAACTGTATGTTCCATGACCAGTTTATTTTTTATACCCGGTTTCTGGACGACATTTTTATTTTGTTGGATGGTGACAGTTCCCTTTGTGAGTCTGTAGTGGATTACTTCAACTCCACTACTAACTTTTTGACCTTCACATACACTTTTAGTGTTGATTCTATTTCATATTTAGATGTTCTTTTGACTAAAGATTTTTCTTCCCATAAACTTATAGCCTCAATTTTTAGAAAAAATACATACTGTAATTCATTGTTACATTTTTCTAGTTGTCACCCACTTCATCAAAAACGGGCCATTATTAAGGGTCAACTTGTTCGGGCAGCCCGTATAACCACTTTAGACCATGATTTTAACACTGAGTGTTTGTTTATTAGAGGGTTATTTGTCCATCGTGGCTACCCCGAGTACTTGGTAGACGAAATTATTGATGAAGTATCAACTAAACGTCAGAATCAACTTTTTGCACCCATTTTGAACAACCCTTTTTTATTGACTAATAGTTTAGTTAATAGCCCAGTATTATTTGCAGATTCACCAGTTAATAGCCCAGTATTATTTGCAGATTCACCAATTGATTCTTTAAAAAGAAGTAGTGTTGTTTCTTTTATTACTACTTATAATCTTAACAGCAGAGATTGCTTCCAGATTTTGCTTAAAAACTGGGAAATCTTTAAGAATGATAAGAGCGTCTTTGCCTGTGTTGGTGAACGTCCCTCCGTGACTTACAAAAGAGGTAAAAATCTTAAAGCCTTCTTTGAACAACAAGTAAAACCTCCAGTACGAACAGCTGGCATGTTTAAATGCCAGGCTTGTAAGTATTGCTCATACATGACTGAATCTAATAGATTCTGTATTAATAACTTTCAATATTACTTGAAGTTGAGAGTTAATTGCAATTCTAAAATGGTTGTTTATCTAGCTCAATGCCAGTCCTGTTTGGCTTATTATGCAGGGAAAACTGAAAGAAGACTCCGTGACCGTATGTATGAGCATTTGTATGCTATTAAAAAACAGAAAGTTGAAAATGCGCTGGCAAAGCACATAGTCCAGTTTCCTAACCACAGCTTTAAATTTACTATAATAGATCAAGTTCTTCATAACTTTCGGGGTGGCTCTGATTCACTTAGACTTGATGAACTAGAGCTTTTATGGCAGATAAGATTAAATGCTTATAATTTCCCAGGTCTGAATGAAAGTTGTTTTATTAGTTGTATTTTGAAAATAAAAAGTTTACTAAGATGAATAGGACATGCTTTTAGTATATACATTTGTTAGTTTGAATATATTTTTTACATATATTATTAGATTGTACTTTTATATACATAATAGATAAATTTTGTATATAAATCCTTATAAATTCTTATAAATATCTCCTACATTTTTGTAATAGATTTTATATTTTATTTAGTATTAGAAATTATGAATTAAGTATATGTATTACATTTCTGGGCAGTACTTTTTGGTTATCTAGTATACTGTTCGGTCATATACTTTTTTATTTTAAATATTTTTATTTCAAATAATTTTATAAGTTTTGAGTGAGTATTACCGTTTAGGTGCCTGCCCATTCTTGGATCAAGCCATTTAAAATAAGCTTTTTTTGACAACGTTTTTTTGACAAAGCTTTTCTGAAATTGTTTCTTTAAAAGCTTATATAACAAAGATCTATGTTTGATTGTTTTACTGATTGCACTTAATTTATTATGTGTAAATGAAGTGGTAATTACCCAATTACTTTTTCTTTATATATAGTTGAGCTTTTGTGTTTTAACTTGTCTGATGAAGTTTGTGTATGAGTACAAATGAAAAGCGCTTAACAATAATAAATTCTGTATCTATTTGATCTACGTGTGCCTTCTGTGGTCTCCATCCAGCTGTGTGTTTTTAATTCCAGTTTGTCGTTTTGCCTTGTTGAGTTAAACCCATATATTGTCAGGTGGGTTGCAAACTGGCTCATTGATAGAACTCATAGGGTCAAAATAGGGGACTCCACCTCCTCCAGCAAACCTGCAACCAGTGGTACTCCACTGAGATTGGTTCTGGGACCTCTACTGCCCGGAATCTACTTCTCAGAAGTACAGGCTAAAACTAAAGGACTGTGGCTGACAAAGTTTGCTAATGACTGCAAACTGGGAGCAATCATTGAAACACTTGGCAATGTCAACATCCTGCAAGAAGGTCTTACGCAGACTAATGACTGATGCCAAAATCATGGTCTTAAACCTAATGCACAAAAATGCATTATCATCCCCTTTGGCAAGAGTGATGTTCCTGCAAGCTACCACATCAGTAGTAATACCCTAAACACATAGTCAGTGGTGAGACATCTGGGCACACAGGTTGACAGCAACCTTAACTTTGATTACCATGTCTCCACAGTGGTAAGAAGGGCATTTTATATTGCCCATCTCACTAAGGGCACTGCATCCAGAAAAAGAGGTTATAACACCCTGTACTCTTCCCTCATCAGGCCAGTAGTAGAGTTCAATCCTCCCTTTGATATTTTCCTTTCCAAACACCTGCAGCAATTTCAGAGACCACACAGGTTCCTTACAAAGAAAATTTAGGGTCTTCAAGATCTGCCTTATGCAGACATATTAAAATCATTATCACTTTACTCTGTGTCATACAGACTTCTCAGAGGTGACCTGTGCCTTGCATACAGAGCAATCTCTGACCTAACTTTAATTAAAATGCTGCACATTCGCAAGTGAAATGGCACACAGGTCACTCTCTCAAAGGACCTTAACCTGGTATGTGATATCAACAGAACTTGCTGGACAGACAGATTTGTCTCACAGAGGTTGCCCCACTTTTGGAACAAGCTTCCTATTCATGTTAAACAAAGCCTTGTTGGCTCTATTTGAGCATAATTTGGATAACTGGATGGGTAACTGGAAATTCACCCCTGGGGTTCCACCTGTGTCCCTCTTGGACAGCGGCAATAGCTGCTGATTTTAGTGTCTGCTTGAACCAGACACCCTTGGGAACATGGGTTGAACTTGGCTAGGCTTGTAAGGGCCCTAGGTTCATTAGTCTAGTAACCTCCTATGATTCTATGATCTACTGGCAGAATATTCTCTCAGTCAATTTTGAATTGAGGGACCACTCGGGAGGCAGGAGTATGCATCTGCTCAGTTTGTCTGCTATCACACTTTACTCCCCTGTATGTGGATTGTTACGAGAAAGCAGTTGGATGAGATCGCCCACTGCCACACTCTGAGAGCTTCTCGACACAAAGGATAAGACCTTGATCCTCCTTGTTTATTGACATACCAAACTATTGACATGTTGCCCATTTGAATCACAACTGTCCCTGAAGGGAGAGCATCCTGGAAGGCCTGCAATGCTAAAAGCACTGCTCTCATCTCTAAGACACTGACATGCAAGTTGACCTCTACAGGGGACCAAGTGCCTTGGACAGTGTTCCCCAGATAATTCCCCCCACCCTAACTGGGAAGGGTCTGTGGTCACTGTGGCCTTGGGTTGAGAAGGGGTGAAAGGACGGCCTTTTAGAATTTGATCTGACTGAATCCACCATTTGAGAGCTCTCTCTTGCAAACATTGGTGATTGCAATCAAAGTTAACATTGGTTGATATAGTATTAACCGTTGTGCTGCAAGCAGCCATTGTAAAATTCTCATGTGAAATTTGGGTAACAGGACTAGAGTTGTAAATGCCACTATGGGCTCCAGAGTCTGCAGAATTAGACATGCAGATACTTTCTTGCTGTTGATTATCTTCATGATTTGTGATCTGATTTTCTGTAGTCTCAGTGGGGGAAAGAGAGGCTATTGTCTTTGTGTTAAGGATAGCTCCTATGAACTCTAAGTTTTGAGTTAGTTTGAGGTGAGATTTTTTTTCTTAGTTTACCATTATCCCCAGATAGTAATATGTCTGCAGAACCTGCTCTCTTGCCTCTAACCATTGATGCCTTGTCAGTGTGGCAATGAGCCAGTCATCCAAGTACGGAAACACAGAGAATCCCAGCAGTCTCAAGTGAGGTGCTACCACTGCCATATACTTGATAAACACCCTGTGGGCTGTGGTGAGACCAAAGGGTAAAACTCTGAATTGATGGTGATTGGCTCCCAGACAGAAATGGAGAAACCTTCTGAATTGCCTGTTTAACTTTATATGATAGTACGCATCCTGAAGGTCTATTGAGCACATCCAGTCATTCTGTTCCAAAAATGGAAGAATGGACTGAACCGTGACCATCCAGAACTATGTTTGTTGAACTGGCTTGTTCAAAACACAGATCCAAAACAGGTCTCCAGTCCCCTATCTTTTTTTTGGCACTAGAAAGAATCTTGAGTAAGTTCTGGATTTTCTCTGCTCTATGGGGACTTCTTGGATGACTTTTTTTTCCCAGCATTTCTTGAATTTGTAGTACTGCATGTTCTCACTGTTTGGGTGAGACATCTGGCATTCTTTTGCAAATGGGGATGGAAGGGAAAATGGTATAATATAATGATCCTCTGCACCTAGGTATCTGATGTTATTTCTAGTTAGGCTCTCTCGTGCAGGGATTGTCGACCCCTGACTGCATCCAGAGGAAGAAAATCAGGTCTACTTTCAGGAGCACTGAAAGGGTTTACCAAAGAAAGAATCTTTGTACCCTTGGTTTTGCAGGCCAACTCTGTTATGAGGGTGGCATCTTCCACTGAAGTCCCCCCTTTCTGCCCCTGGGGGAACCACCTCCACGTGTGTCTTGAAAGGACCCTTAGAACCTTTTGAACCACATCTTTCCACTACTTCGCTGATTCCCTGAAAAGGATCTCTGAGGAGTGTAGAAAAGTATGCCCATGGCAGACAGGGTATTTCCATCTTTCTCACACCTGGACAAAGTTTCTTTAACTTTAGGGCCAAACAAGGACTTGCTGTCAAAGGCAGCATTGACTGAAGGGCTTCACAAAATCACATAAGCACATCCAGGCCTGTCTCCTGATGGCAACACTTGAGCCCACTGCTCTTGTCATCCCTTCAGCTGCATGAGAAATGAGCTTCATTGACAAGTTGGATATGGACTGTAGGGTAGCCAACTGAGAGGCAACAGATTCCTGAAACCCTTTCAGAATCCGTCTCTGAAGAGGAACTGAAAGCTTCTTAATTAGATCCCTCTGCAGTCTAATGAAGTATGCCAAGAAATTCAAGGACAATAATGCAAAAGTCATTGAAGCATACACCCATTTCCCAAACCTATCCATCACCTGAGACTTCTTGTTGGGAGGATGGATACAGAACTTTCCTCAACTAGCTCCTTTTTTGTTGCTGCCACTATGACCATAGCATTAACAGGCAAACCTTTTGACCAGAAATGTTTATCCTCTGGGGCAGTAATACTTTTGTCTCAATAGTGCTGGGGGCCTTCCATGCTCACTGAGAGATCAACTTGAGTTCATCAGTGGGTGGCGTTACTCAGGAGGTAGATGGGTGGCTACCAAAAGCCTGCAGGTACACCAACTCCTCAGACAAAGGATTGCTGGACTTCCAATCACCTCTCTGTTTTAAGATTTCTAGGATGTCTCCAAAGGAGACATCATCAAGAGGTGATCTTGGAGATCCTTCACCCTCAAAGTTTGCGTCTTCTGTGATGGATTCTCCAAGTGCTTCCTCTTGCACTTATTCTTAGGGACTTCCTGAGTAGGATGATCTGGGGAAGTATCAGAAGAAAAGGGTATTTCCTTTTGGGATGCCTGAGGTTTTGGTACTTGCTGTCATTGTGGAGGCAATGGTTGAGACTCTGAACATAGGTGTGACAGGGGTATGTGTTCCAAGTAGGTAGGGGCCGACGGACTGACTGCTACAGTCATGGCTTTCTCCATAGCCTGGAAAGCTGATCCACCCAGAGAAGGGAGGAACCCCAGATCTGAAAGGGTAGTTCTGGGCTCCGATATCACCTCCTGCTCCAAACAGATCCCTCTCGAAGCAGAAGCAAGAGTTGAGCTCATCCATGCCAAAGCTCTGAGGTGCAGAGAAGGTTCCAAATACATAGGAGTCAAATCTAGCCCCTCGGAACCAACAGGACAGATAAGGCCCCGAGAGGTGTCTGGTTACGACTGAACCGAAGAGCTCAGAGCAATAATCGCTTCAGAAGTAAAGATATCTTCGGTTCCGACGCAGACAGCACCAGGTAGCTCAGAACTGTAGTCTCTAAGCCTTCAAGTGAAGGTGGAGGAGGAAGTAAACAGGAAGTAAATACAGAATGGAATCCAAATCCCAAAGGATTTTTCTCACCATTCTCTGCACATCATCTTCAGTTCGACTTTTAGAGGAATGGGCTGACATCACAGAAGGCGATTTAGGTCTCTCCGAGAATGGTGATGGAAGTCTCTCTGGAAAGGGATCAATGGAGGGTGAATAAGCTCCGAGAAGAAGAATTTTCTTTGAATCTTGTAATTGTGGTTTTGGATATGAGGATCTCGGTACTGAAACATGTCTTTTTTCACGTGTCTTTGAAGTCGAAAGGGTTGGTTCCAATGAAGGACTAGATTTTATTCTCGGGTCTGATAGATCAGTTGTAGCCAAGGTTTCTGACTTTTTTGAAGTCAGCTCCATTGGAGACGATGAAACCGAAGATTTAGACTTCTTAGCTATCGGAACTGAAGGAGACTTCGGAACTGAAGCACTTATCTTTTTGGTCTTCTCTGAAAGCTTAAAGGAGGAAGAATAGGAAGGGCTAGGAAGGTCAGATTTGCCCTTTAATTTCTCAGAAGTTCCAGATATCGTTTCATCGAAAAGTAGATGGAATTAAGTTTTTTTTTTTTCAACAAGAGCTCTGACTAAAAGAATGGCAGATGGACAATCCTCTTGAAGATGGAGGAGTCCCAAACAGTATATGCAAAGAGAGTGTGAGTCAGAAAAAAGTATTTTATGACCACACTTCTCTCAGAGTTTAAGCCCAGTTGGGCCTTTCTCTTTCTCTGCCATTTTTTTTTTAAACAGATGAAAAGGAAATGGAAAAAGAGTTATCAACAATGATAATTAGGAGGCTACACCAATATGTAGAAGAAAGAGAATACTACCAATAGTATTTAAAAAGTACTTAATGTACAAGAACAGTAAAGAGAGTTCTTAAATCAAAAAAGGGATAGGGACTTGGTTAAAAATGAAGTCATTAGATAATTGATAAGAAAAGGATAAAGAAGAAAGATTTTAACAAATTTGGCTTTACTGGAAAAAGCTCAGCCAGACTCTGCCACAGCTTGCTGCAAGGGAAAGGTTAGTTTGCTTTTGATTTTTTGTACTTTGTATACTTTATTGCATTTTTCTATTTTGTATATTGTGATTTATTTTCTTTACACTATTTTACTTGTATTCTGCTTTTAATTGCATATTAAAACTTGAAAAGAGATCACAAGTGTGTCTCTTAAGAGACAGACAGATTTTCCCAACCTCCCCTGTGTTACTGTTGTGTTCTTAAATACCACTGTCTTTCTAGTTGCCTGCCCCTTATGTTAATTTGACCATATATCCCCTTCTCTCTCTCCTTTCATTGGCTGGTGTAAGCACAAAATGTATCAATCAGTTCCCTTCAACTAATTTAAATTTATTGGCCATCCCACTGTATTCCATAGTATCAGAATACAAAAGAGCCTACCCCTTTCAGTATATCTTGCTCTTTTAAAATATTGGCTCTCCGCT
This sequence comes from Protopterus annectens, assembly GCF_019279795.1. Lineage (NCBI taxonomy): Eukaryota > Metazoa > Chordata > Ceratodontiformes > Protopteridae > Protopterus > Protopterus annectens. Next base: position 1,132,944,664 of record NC_056744.1, on the reverse strand, counting down.
TAGACAGCTAAAACTTAAGTTACCTACTTCCATATCTAACTGCTTAGTGCACACTGCAATGTTTAGGATAAACCATTTTTTTCATCTTACCTTTAAACATCTATAGCAAGAACACTGATTATTGGAGAGCTACATTCTGCCTCTCAGTAGTCATTTTTGGGATTAATGCTTCCGTTTTCTCCTGGTGAGAGAAGGAGTACAGAGACATTACTTCCTAGAGACTGCTGATCACCAGAAAGCCTAACAACTGCTTTATACGTGACAGCTTGGAATCTGTGCTTATATTCTGGTCTTAGTGAGAGAAGGAGCAGAGTGCATTGATTCCTGACTGTTTCTGGTTGGAGAGTGAGTGTCTGTGCTTAACGTTCCTGATTGGTCTGGTTGCTATTCAAGGCATCCGCCAGAAAAAGGCTATACGCCTTCTGACCCTTGCCTCATCTGGGACAAGACTGTGGATCACCAAATAGGCTGTGGCCTCATTCCCATCTTGGGACTGGTGCTAACATTTTGCTTCTGGTGAGAGAAGAAGCAAAGGAGCATTGTATCCCAGCACAGTGAAGATGTGGTGAGACCAGCATTAGTAGTAGCCATTCACATGACTCCCCTCTTTTCATCATTCTTAACAAGCTAATTCTTTGTTTTCAGCAAGTACTGCTTGATTTGTTTCTAACTTCAGAATATCTGCCTAAATACTTCAAATTTCTAGGTCTACGTATCAGTTTCCCCTCGAGTGCTTGGCAGTGCTCTGTACAGACTCAGCCACCTTGAGTGACATTTTTTCTGGTAAAAGCACAATTGAAATTTCTCCAATATCTAGTTGCATACAGGACAACTAGTTTGCAGTGACAAGCACTGTCCACATAGTTGCAAACCAGATACTCCTGACAGTGATCGATATTCTCACTCCAACTGTCTATTACAAAAAGGGTCTGTTGCCACGGATATGAACTTTTACAAAATTCCAGATAGCTAGGCTGACAATATTTCATTTTGTGACAGTGAAAATCACTCCATACTTACAGATCATGTGATAAAGATTGAGATTATTCCTTAGGCCACAACTGGTTTCAAGATTTTCTATGAAAAGACTGTTCAGAGTCAAGATTGGCAGTTCCATCTCTTCTGTCTCTAGCTTTCTCAAAGGTGTTTCACAAGGCTGTATCATTGCATCACTTCTATTCCCAATCTTTATTAACAAACTACCCTATGACTTTACTTCATCTTCCACTCTTACTTTATGCAGACGACCTGACAATACCCAAATCCTGTTCTTCACACGCAGTACTACAAAATCAACTGGAAATGTCCTCCATAACTTGTATAACTGGATCAGCAATAAAAAAACTGCTTCAAAACTCAACAAAAACTAAAGTCCATTTTATTTGGAACTCTTCACAAATTTGCAAAGGTCTCCAACACCCTCATTATTAAAGATCTAAGTTAGACAAAACAAGAAGATAAATTACCTTCTGTTTGTGCAATAATGATAACATACTCTCTCTCCTATGCAGACAGAGCTACTACAGACAAAGAAATAATTTTTGTGTAGCTCAAATATGGGTTTTTCCTTAATACTATCAGACTCTATTACAAACACCAAAACCTACACAAAAGACTTCCAAAAAATATGTAGACGCCTTGTCAACTATCCTAGTCAACACCACAGGGTGACACCTGAGAAAGCAAAATGGCTACTAATTAAACAAAGAATTGACCTTTCGCAGGGATCTCATCTATTTAAACTATTATAATCTGAAACATTTTCATGCCTAACTGCCAAACTTAAAAAAATTCCCTCATATAACTAGAGTATAAAGGATAAGTCCAGATAAAATCACTTTAGCGAGCAGATCTAGGAGACTCTCACTCTGTCTCTCATAACCCACTCCCCCCCCCCCATGTGAGGAAGAAAAGACACCTTGTTGAAGTTTCCAGTAGTTTATTCACTCATATATCTACCTACTTGACTGAATAAACTACTGGAAACTTCAACAAGGTGTCTTTATTCCCCCCACAGGAAGGGTATCAGAGAGAGAGAGAGAGTCTCCTATTTCTGCTAGCTAAAGTCATTTATCTGGACTAATCCTTTATAGTCTGTTTCTTGTTAGCCCCATAACCCTCTGGGTCACAGGTGGGTTACCAGACTTCACTCAAGCCCTCTGTATTACCTCGGTTTTCTCATAGAACCTTAGAGGACAATCTTATGTGGCAAATATTTGGAAAACCTCTCCAGAACAAAACATCAATACACAAATCATGGTTTCTCTGTTCTAACCCCAAAATTATGGGAATCGTTATCTCCACCATTAAAGACCGTAGCTTCTTACTCCAAATTTTGATCCCAGCACATAGCACATCTTCTCATGCAAGGCTGGTGGTGTAAGTGTATTTTAGACAGTGTCCATCTACTGGAAATTTCAAGCTAGCATATTTTAATTTTGAAGAAGGTAAAGTGACTCATCTCAATCCAAAAAATGCCTGAAATTGAGGCTCTCCTGCAACCTGAACACATTACTAGATGTGTAGTTACAGAGATGTGATTTCAAAGCAATGAAAGAACTCTTGTTTGTTCTTGGGTTTAGTAACTTTCATGTCTTCAGACCCACAGGCAGTTTTTTGTGGGAGAGTATCCATATTTGTCAAGGATAGCATCACTTCAGGACAGATTCTTTAGGACACCAGATTTGAAATCTAAGATGTACAAATCACTCTAAACAAGATTAAATTACTACATCATAGCTAGCTATACAACACCCTCTATATCCCCTTCTGAGCCCAGTAGCTATATGAACACCTTAGATGAATTCTCCATTAAACGTAACACTTTTCTAGTGGGGCACTTCAACTATTCCCTCAATAAATGACTGACTACGGTGCCAATAAATGCTAACTCCTGTTTACAAATATCTAATCATCCTACTACAGGCCCCAATACCCTTAACCTTGTCCTCAGAAATATGGCCACTTCGGTTTACTATCAAAATTATGAAAGGCAAAACAATTTCTGTTCACAATTTCGAAGTAAACCATCAAAATCGGAATCATGACCGCGTCACAATATCGACTCAAATGCTCAACGCAGCAGAGTCGCAATTGTCTTCGAAAACATCACGTGATAACCGTATAGGAGCTCATGTAAATGAAACTCCTGTAGAACGCGCCAAACACACCCCCTGCTAGCAATATATTCCAACTCCGTGATTGCATTACAGTGGGGATATGGATGAATTTCCAAACCTCACTGTATCGCAATCTCTGTACAGTTTGTAGAACACACTTATGCGATAGTGCATTCGCATAAATGTGTCCAACTTTGCAATACATTTCACATTTTGTGAATAACAATCTGCCTTTCGGCATTATACCTGCCGTCCAATTGTCATTCGCAAAAATAATAGTAAACCGGCCACTTCTTGCACACCTCCATGTGCATCATCCTTCTTTTTCCTTTAAACTAGTGGTACTTCCTCTGTAAACACCTCTGCATTTAGCAGCTTCTCAAAAGTAAACAGTCTTCAGTCTCAGTAACCTACATAAATTCAGCTGTAATTCACCTCTGATGGATCTCATTGCAAAAGGCAATGCCTATACCTGTGCTGTATACTCCCACATAAATAGTTGTAATGATAGGGCAGCCCCTACCGGCACCAAATGTAGGCAAAATCTAAAAACAATTCCATATGGTAAAATACCAATATAAATAAATTATATAACAAGAGAAAGAAATTACTTCAAACAATGCTTGAACCTGAGACTCTCCTGCAACTGCTTACAAGTGGTCTCATTTTACCTTAACACCACACTTAAACAAACAAGTAAAAAGCTTAAGGGAACCATTATGAAACTTACAGCTGATTATGAGTTTAAAATAACCACTAAAATCAAAATTAGCTACAAATATTTCTTTAAAATCTACATCAGGAAATAAAGAACTAGTATCCAGCAATGTTTGGAACTAGTCCTCAATAATACTGCCTACTCTAGCCCAAAGGGAACACCTAAAATCCTGGCTGACACATAAAGTGCTTATTTTAATCCACTCACACTAATAGCAATTCCATAGTTTCCACAGTGCCAGACAACCTTTTTAATTACTATGGAACAAGTCCTCTCAGCCCACTTAAAAAGCACACTCATCATGCCCTGATAATATTCCAGGCTGCCTGATTATCAGTGCCATATACTGCCTATTTGAACCCTTATTTGACTGTGTATAAGCCACACCACTGGTTATACTCCTGAAAGCTGGAAAACAGCCACTGTAATGCCATTACACAAGGATGGCCTAGCAACGGACACTTGTAACTATAGTCGCATTAGTCTCATTAAATTCAGATGTAAAGTTATGGAATGATTTGATTTATCTTGGACCTGATTAATCTGGGTATTGAAAAATCTCTTAACCCTGGACCCTCATCAATTCAGCTTTGTCAAAGGAAGGTCATGTCTCTTTAACTTCATTAATTTCTTGAAAAAGTCACCACATCAGTGGATAGAACTTAATCAGTACATACAGCATACTTGGATCTGGATCTGGTCAAGGCCTTTGGCACTATTCCCCTTGCAGGCACTACTGTTATCTATCTATATCTGAATATAAATCCTTATGTTATGTAGTGGGTAGTTAACTGGTTGTCTTACAGAATCCATGTGGTTAGAGTCACAGATGCCACTTCTGAAAGCAAAAAATAAATTACCAGTACTGTACCACAGGGCTTGGTGTTGGGCCCTGTCCTTTTTGGCATCTATTTTAAAGACCTTCAGGTCAACACTCCTGACTTAAGGTTATCTAAGGTGCTGTTATTCTATCTTCTTTTGACTCAAAATTCCTCCAACATGGGTTAGACAATATTAACAACTGCTGCAAGGGCAATGGTCTAAAATTAAATGTGAAAAATGTAGTATAGTTCATTTCAGTAAGTAAAACATTTTCACATACCATAGAGGTAACAAGCTCCACCAATGATTGTTGTTAGGGATCTAGGCATTCCTGTCAAAAATATTCTTATCTTCTGACCATCATGTCTCTGCAGCTGTTTGGAAAGCTTTCTGTCTAGCTCATCTAATTACCAAAAGGTATCTCCTCTAGATCTAAGGAAGTCCAATTTCCCTTTCAATTGTATTTTATCCAACCCATTATTGAACATAATGCCCTTTTTGGCACATATTTGTCTAAACATATCAGTCAGCTTAAGAGAACTCAGATGTTCATTATCTTTAAAAAATCTTAGTTATCGGGACAGAATGGTAGCCCAGTCTCTGTACTCAGTCTCTAATACACTCCTTCATGGGAATGTGTGTATAGCCTTTCAAGGCATGAAAGATCCTACCTTCATAGGACAAATAGGTCTTCAAATACCTGGTTAAAGGAACTAAGCCTTCATCAACAGATGAGATATGTTGGCATGGCAAATTCATATCCCCAGTGCATCCCTTACCTTTGGAACAAACTTTCACGACATATCTAGCAGAGTAGCACCCTTTCCAACTCCAAGGTAAGCCTAGATAATTACACAGACAGCCTCAAACTCTCCCCGGTCTATCTTGTACTGCCCTCCTTGATGCTGGTGAGAACTTTCGAATATATGTTATTGTCTAAGCTTGTAATAGTCAGCAGACTGATTGCCTAGTACTTACCAATAAACCTCTTCCATGCCTTCAAGCATCCATCCCAGTCATTTAACTACATATAATTTCCTTGTGGAAATTACTTTTTCCTTTGTTGGAATTTTTCTTTTGTATACAATATTTACAATATCATTCTAGCAAGCATCACATCATTGTGCTTAAATTACAGAGCCTCCACATATTCAGGTTCTATTTCACTATGATATACTTATGGATCTACTACAGATACTCATGTGCTAGTAACTCATAATACATCTGGTTGCGGCCACTTGCTCACAAAAGCAAGTGCCCTAACTTCCATTAGACTGATCTGTGGTTCCTCCATACTCCTCCCAATACCTGATCCTATAAACTACACAGCACTACCAGAATCTAAACCCTAAGCCTTAAACTCCCAACCAGTTCCCAACCCAACTCCTCAACCCTTACCCTAAAACCTCTGCTCCCCCTTCCCTAACTCTAAAGTCCTCAATCACTCCCTAAACCTAAAACTCCTTCCCAATCCCTAATCATAAAATCCCTGATCTCTCCAAACCCTAAAACTCCCCTCTCAATCTCTAATCCTAAAAATCCCCCTCCTTCTCCCTCCCCACAGCTGCTTGCCCAAACTCATATTTGAGCGCATGGCTCTCAGTGCTCCTTCTCCACAGCTGCTACTCTGCTAGTCCAAACTTCTATTTGAGTTTGAGCATGAGCAGCAACCTAGCAGAATTCAACGTGCTCAAGTTCCTGACGTTGAGACAGTAGTTTCTGAACACTTGGGACTTGAGCACCTGTTTCAAACTATATTTACCCATTTTGCTATTATTTCTTTAAGCTCTGAAAGCTACTGTAGCTATATGCATATATACATTGTAAACAGTTCTGTTATAGCTCATAATGTATTAATTATTAATTTTGTTTGTTCATTCATCTTTCATCTGCATGCTCTTGTGCCGATCTTGAAATGATTGACTGTGGATAAAGATCTACCCTAGTAAACAACTGAAATAAAATAAATTGTTAGTATTGATGCAAATGGTATCCTTCTCTTATTACATACAAATCAATGCTAAACGTGTAGGCCCTGTATTTCATAAAATGCCTGAAGATATCTGAAGATAAGATGAAAGTGCACACACAGCAGTATTTTGATAAATGGTTCAACTGGCCCTGGAGGAAAAAAAATGCAGATCAGCTTCTATGCTAGTGGTTTTCATATTTATTATTATTTTTTTTTTACTTAGTGCTGGCATGAAAGATCTCTCTTTCTAGTCTGTTTTTGTTCTGGTTGCATTATATATGTATGTGCATGTATGTGTGTGTGTGTGTGTGTGTGTGTGTGTGTATATATATATATATATATATATATATGTATATATGTATATATATATATATATATATATATATATGTATATATATATATATATATATATATATATATATATATATATATATATATATATATATATATATATATATATATATATATATATATTACATAGTTATTCTTTCCTGTGGTGTCAAAAAGCAGCTAATTTTCATTTGCCAGAAGGGAAAAATAGAATGACTATGCTGGTTTCTGTGTATGCAAGTGCTAAGGAGGGAAAAGTATGAACAATTTTGTTTATCATGGCAGATCAAACAATAATCTGTTAACATTTAAGATTTTTTTGAATATTAACACTAGTCAGTTACCCAGTTTATACTGGCAATGGCCATTCACGCTGTTCCTTGATCCTGCTGCACACAACTGTTTTTCCCCACTATGTAGACTATTTTTTCAGGGAGATTTCTTGAGTACATATTAGATTCTGCAGTGTAAAAGAATAATTGAATATGCTATACTTTCATGATTGTTCTTGTTCAAGGTCTGATGTGCAATCAGTTATACTACACAAAAGACTGATACACCCTATACTGATCAATTACATTACAGCAACCATGAAACAATGGGAAACCACTCTGCAGTTAAACCATAATAAAGGACAAACTATTATTCCAAGGATAAAAATTCAAAGGGGGATATTCCAGGGTGACTCTGTCACCTCTGCTCTTTTCTCTTGCCCTTAACTCATTAAGTTGTCTACTTAACAGCCTAGGTCATGGCTACAATTTGGTTCCCACCCAGAAAACAATGAAGTGTAAAGACTTTTCATCTTCTTTTTGTGGATGATTTAAAAGTGTATAGTTCATCAGATGAGGAACAGAAAGCACAACTGCAAGTGGTCTAAACATTTTCAGACGATATAGGAATGTAATTTGGTCTTGATAAATGTGCAAAAGCAACATTTAAAACAGGAAAGCTGAAGCACCAAGAAAACATCAGTCTGGGACAGGAATGTGATATAAAAGAACATGAGCAAGAAGGAGTGTATAAATATTTGGGAACTGATGAAGAATCAACAATAAAATATGAACAAATGCAAATAAAACTTAGTAAGGAATATTTTAGAAGACAAAAATTAATACTGAAAATAGCATTTACATCTAGAAACTAAGTCCAAGCTATAAACCAATTTGCTCTTCCTGTCCTAGCTTACAGTTTTGAAGTGACTCACTGGCCCCAAAAGGTGTTGGATCAGTTGGACAGGAAAACAAGAAGGATACGTCATGCTCATCAAATGATTTATAAAAATCAGTGTATGTCAAGACTGTATGTTCCCTGTTCTGAAGGGGGTATGGGCCTCCTCGAAATTGAATACATGTATAGATCCCCAATTGCAAGACTGCATACATATTTGCTGACCTCACAAGACCCAAATGTAGTGAAAGTTTTAAAATATGAACAGAACGTCTAAGATGACTTCCAAGCTTAGGTTAGAAGAAGCATATCGGTGTCAAGTAGAAACGGAAATCAAACCAGAAGTATATAAAAATCAGGCAGCAACTGAATGTGCTAAAAACAAAAGAAAGAATATAAGATGAAGGATCAGATCAGAAGGCAAGAAATATGGAACATGCATAAATATAGTTGTAAGTATAGAAAACTATTGGAACAACCTCATGTTGATCAGGATCGAACACAGAAATGGTTAAGGAGAGGTGAGTTTAAACCAAAAGATGAAAGGTTAATATCAGCGGCCCAAGATAGTGGACTACCTACACGTTGGTTTACAAAGTCCACTGAACATGTGAGAAAAATAGACAAATGTAGGTTTTGTAAAACAGAACTGGAAACAGTTGCACATCTTGTTGCTGGTTGTGATATACTAACGGCAGAAGGACTGCATACTGAAATATAATAATAATGTGGCAAGGCTGTTGTATTGGAGATTGTGCAAACATTGTAATTATGAAGTAACTGAAAAGCACTTGAAATATGAGCCACAAAGCATTATAGAAAATGCTGAAGTTTATATCACAAAGGCTCACCCATTACCAACAGTTCAAACAATAAATGTGGGAAAACCAGCTATAGTAATCTATGAAAAGAAGACAAAAGTAGCATTGATCATTGAAATTGCTACACCTAGTGACTACAGTGTCTTGCGTACAGAGAGAAACAAAGTCATAAAATACCAGGATTTGTAGGCAGAAATGAGGGTAATGTGGAAGAAGGATACCCAGACATTTCCAATAGGAGCAACAGGTCTTATAAAAAAGAATTTACAATCACACTTAGATATGTTACCGATGGATGTAACTCCATATGAATTGCAGGAGGAATCATTACTGGGCACATTGTGGCTGCTGCAGAAAGCACTTCTGGCTAACATCAAAGATTGAAACAATACTGATTTCAAGAACTTTAATCATACTTTGACTTACGAATGGGGTCCATTCCCGTCATGGTATTAGAAACCCAAAAGACTTGGAGAAATTAAAAAAAAAAAAAGATTGAATCATCAGTTCTGTGTTGCTAACTGTTAAAGTGACAAAGTCAGAGTTCCAGTGATGGCTGTACTACATCAGTGTCACATTGGCATCAATATGTTCTACTGTATACAGCTGTAGTAGCAGTACAGTGGCAATGCAAACAAAATCAATCAAAATGCTTGCTTACCAGCTGAAAGAGAAAGAGAGTCCAACAGTTCTATGATAATTTTGTTAACTAGCATAGCACTGCTCATTAGAGCTTTTCATGGTCTGTTCTGTCAGAAATGCAATGTTTGTTCTCAGACTGTACACAGGTCAGGTCTGTCATAGCACAAACTAGAGAAACATTGTTCTAATGTCCATTTAGAAATAGCAGACTAGAACTACTATGTACGATGTGGCTATTGAGTCAGAGAAAAAAATAATTCCATGGTCCATTACTGTGTAGCCGAGAAATTCAAAACAAATCTGCCAGTGAATGATGGTCCAAAGACTGATGATCATAGATAGGCATGATGGTGCACAACGTATATCATAATGCCAATGAATGATGGTCCAAAGACTGATGATCATAGGCATGGTGGTGCACAACATATATCATAATAAATATTTGCTTAGCACCCTCATCTCCATTTGAGTATGTCAAATGACTGCCCTGACACAAACTGTCTGAATGACAGTAAGCAGGAACCTCAGCTCAACTCATTTGAAGTTCTTTATGCTGTGAACCTTTCCTAAATTTCTAATTAAGCTTGAGCTTAGCTCTAGCCACTTCTGGCTTACTCTGTATGTTAAGAGAGTACCAAATACTAGCAAGCCAGACTGTTTTTCAAATTCTAGCCAAACTTACACTTGCAAGTCAACCAACCACCTAAGAGTACAGTGTAAAGTGGAAGACAAAGGGTTATATGACAGGAGATTAAATGTTATTTATCTTTGATTCATTATTTTTTTTCCCCAGATATCCACTTTATTCTGTTCAGGATTACAGGGGAGTTGGAAACTCTCCATGCAAGCAACAAGTATACGGAAGAGAGACAGTCCTGGATGGAGTGTTAGCCCTTTACAAAATACACACACACACACACACACACACACACACACACACACACACACAAAACTAGACACAAATGCTCATATACATACACAAAATACACACATTACACACACACCAATAGCAAATTTAGAAGATTCTATTATGGCATTTCTTTAGAATGTAGAAAAATAAGTAGCACACCCAGCTAAAGTCCATGTTAATGGAAAGTACAATTGTGTAAGTAATGGAGCATTACCTTCTCTAGCACAAAATTAGGATCCCAAGTGTAGAATAGGGCATGTGTGCTGTACCTTTAAGAAGCATTTCAAGGACTGAATGTGCACATAAATACTGAGCACGTGCTAATCTCAGTGCCATTTTGAGAGTGCAGCCAGAGAGTGAGCATGTATGAGTGCAATAGCTAGTTTGTATATAAGTTTATCTAAGTTAAAGTTAATAAGCCTCAATCCTGATGTGTTTGTACATAATGAAGCTGCTTGAACAGAACCCACGAAGTGTCGTCTATTGTATCCTGACTAGACGAGCGAATTGGTGTCAGAACCAGGATTCCAGAGACTGCTTTCCAGAGCTATGAGGTGCAGGGTTAACAGTGACGGTAAACTAACAGAAACAAGCACGAAAGAGAGTCAGAAAAGAATCAAAGGTAATGAAAACTTACATGAACAGTTGATTTTATAAAAAAGATAAAATGGAGCATTACAAAGACACAAACCACATTGTTAAACAAGCGAGAGGCACAAAAGGTTTGTTGATTAAACAAAATGTTTAAAATTAAGAGACTTGATAAAATGAGCATGTTTAAAGCAAAACAGCCATCTTTAGAGTAAAACGAGCACAAGAAAAGTATAATGGGCACGGAAAGAGATTAAATGAGCAAAACAAATAGAATAAGAGCAAAAAGGGCACATTAAGCATAAATAAAGCAAGGCGACTGCATGTTTTTAGCCAAGTGTGTTTTGACATAACTACTAGTTCACATTGATTGAAGCCCTTAATAGCATTACTAGAGTTATTTGAAGTATATCAGAGTGTATAAAAGTGCTTACAGTGTGTACTTATTACTATGCATGTATTTCGAAGAGTTTATTTGTGTGTAAAGTGCAGCTATTTCGTGAAGTACAGCCAAAGTACTGCCATTTTGAAAAGTTTCTTGTGCTGGGTGTGGCGATTCAAAAAGTACCACCATTACAGAGTGTTTCTTGCACTGTAAAGAATTATCTAGCAAAGTACCACCATTATGGAGAAATTTCAGTGTGCCGTATACTGTTTATTCGCAAAGTACAGTTACTTCAAAATGTTTCTTATTCTGATCTTCTTCTGCCCGGGTCATTCCCACAGTGCAGTTATTTTGAAATGTTTCTTACACTGATAAGAGGTAATTTCTTGCAGTACAGTAATTTCAAGAGTATTACAGTGCCAGAGAGACATATTTTGCAAGGTTCAGTTATTCAGAGGCTTGTTGTGCTATTGGCCATAGTTACGAATATTAGCGTAAATTTCTGGCATATGTATATATATGTGTGTGTGTTCATGCATATTTGCAAAATCCTTCACTGGTATGTGTTAATATGACAGATGGATGCGGAAAGCCCTCACCACTTGTATTTGATGAGAATATTGCAGTGAATTGGAGAATATTTGAGCAAGAGTACGATATTTTTATACAAGCAGCTTACTCTGACAAAACGCACGCACCAAGGCATTCATTTTGCTAAACCTAGCTGGGTCAGTCGCCATTGAAAGACAGCATTCATTTGTGTATGCACCGGTAGTATATTAGGGAGAAGGTAAAAACCACCAGATTGTTATACAGGCTGAATCAAGGGAAGACCCAGATTGTCTGAAGTGCAAATTCAGAGAAATGTGCAACCCCCAGACAAATATTACATTAGAGAGGCATTTGTTTTACACAAGAGATCAGAAACCAGGGGAAACTTTTGCAGCTTATATTACTGACCTGAGGAATAAAGCTAAAATGTGTTGGCTTGGTGACTTAAAAGATGAGTTGATAAAGGAAAGCTTGTGTGTGGTATTAATAGTGCTGCTGTGAGAAAGATTTTGCTTTGTGACAGTGATTTAATGTTAAGCAAAGCTACTGAGATTCGTAAAATCCATGAAGCTACAGAAAGGCACACACGTATGCTTGCAAGTGATAAAAGTATGGTTTCGGCAGGTTGCAGAACAAATGTAGACAGCACGCAACACGTGGTAAACAGAGGCACGCCTAAGCATGTGGTAACCACAGCCCCCACGGGTTCCCAGAGGAAACCACATAGTTTTCCAGCAAGTTCTAAGACTAGTTCAGTTAAAGAAGGAGCATGCTCAGTGCAGTATCAGCGTGAATCAGCAAAACCCAAACTAGCTTTATAGTTAATTGTCGCAGTTGTTGTGCCAGTCATGAGAGAAATGCTTGGCATTTGGTCAGCAATGCCACAAGTGTAAAAAATTGAACCATTTTCAAAAGTTGTGCAAATGAAGCAAACCTCCCACAGTTATAAAGAAGGGTCACTCAAAAAAGCAAGTTGATCATATAAAGAGATGCAATTTTACTTTTTATATAGATGGTGTATCAATAAATGGTGAAAAGGTTGATGCAGTGAATTAGTTGGCAAACAAAGTATTTTGTATTGTCCAGATTAATGGTAAATCTACCAAACTCAAAGTAGCGTGCAATGAAGCAAATATTTTCAGGTTATCCTTGTGCCAAAGCAGTAGATGATTTACTGGTTGGAGGCAATTGTGAAGCAGAGCATCACAGAAACCTTAAGAGTTCTAGAAACAGCACGTGAAGTGAACATAAAGCTCAATCCTCTAAAGTGCAAATTCAGATTACCAGAAGTTACATATGTAGGTCATTTACTTACCAGTACTGGTTTGAGACCAGACCCATCTAAGCAAGCAGCTATTCTTGAGATGCCAGCACCTAATAATGTTCAAGCTCTATAGTGTTTCTTGGCATGGTCAACTATTTAGGCAAGTTTATACTAGACTTCAGTGAGTTGATAGCACCTCAGAGAGCTGACGCGCAAAATGTTAAATGGTCTTGGTTGGAACAGCACCAGAGAGCATTTGAAGACCTTACGTGGAAATTTGCCACCCCACCTACATTAAGTTACTATGATGTCAATACATCAGTAATTCTTTCCTGTGATGCTTCAAAATTTGGTCTTGGCACAGTTATTCTTCAAGAAGACAGACCAGTAGCCTATCCAAACTGAAATGCACTATGCTCAGATTGAGAAATAACTTTTGGCAATCTAGCTATTCAAACTGAAACTGATCTCCAACCTCTAGTTACTATTCTAAAGAAGCCTATGCATTCAACTCCAGTGAGATTACAAAGAACGATGCTCAAATTGCAAAAGTACAACTTCAAATTGGTCTGTACAAAAGGCAAACTTCTTTATCTGGCTGATACTTACCCAGATTTCCCAAAAATACAACGGAATAGCTTGACGCAGAAAATGTTGACTTTGACATAATGGAAGTGTGCAATTTTTCTACCACGAGACTTGATGAACTGAAAAATCATACCAAGACTGATCCAGTTTTGTAAAAGCTCAACCACTACATTAATGTTGGATGGCTGTCAAAGCAATCTTGTGTACCACCAGACGTGCAAACTTATTTTCCTTACAGAGATGAGATGTTGACGGAAGATGGCATTATTTTCAAAGATCCTAGAATTGTTGTTCCTGCTTCCTTACAACATGAATATATCCAGATTTTGCATCGTGGTCACCCAGGTTCTGAATCTACCAAAAGAAGGGTGAGAGAGCTAGTATTTTGGCCTTCTCTAGTAAAAGACATTGATAAAGTATGTTCTTCTTGTTCAGTATGCAATAGTACTAAAAAGCATTTGCAAAGAGAACCACTTCAGCCAAGTCAAGTTCCTGAACTACTTTGGTCAACAGCAGCCAATGATATATTTGAGTGGAACAATCAGCATTACTTAGCATTGATAGACTCTTAAATGAACTGGTTTGAGACAGATTTACTACCTAACCTAACGTCCACTGCTGTTATCACTAATCTGAAATATCATTTCTCAGTCCATGGTAGTCCACACAGTTATTTCTGACAATGATACTCAATTTACTAGTCAGCTGTTTCAGAAATTTGCAAGAGAATGGGACTTTGCACATGTTACTAGTAGTCCAGAATATGCACAGTCAAATGGACTAGCTGAATGTGCCGTACAGAGTGCAAAGCAATTAGGATTCATACTTGGTCCTCTTCGCTTTACCATATTCACTAACGACCTTAGTTCAGCTACTCAACATGCCTCAGTTGTGCAGTATGCTGACAATGCTACACTTATCTGCTCCTCCCCCACACCCCAAGAACTCCAACGTAAAATGCAATCATCTTTCCAGGGCATTGAAACATACCTCCCTCAACACCAACTAATTTTAAACCTCAACAAAACCAAAATCATAGTCTTCAGTAACAAAAAATACAAACCTCCCTAGCCCCTTTTATCACTCATTTCCACAAATGGAACCAAGATAGTCCCTAAAAAGCACACTAAACTTTTGGGTGTAACCATAGATGAGAACCTCAAATTTGATACACACGTTGCTCAAACTGTCAAAAAAGTCCACATCAAACTTGGCTCCCTATATAGGGCCAAACCATATCTTAACTCCCAATGCCAGGATAGCCACTGCTTGCACACAGAAGCAAATCCCTCTTCTCACACAAAATAACCAAACTCTGGAACACACTTCCAGAAACTATTGCAAAAAAACAAACAATCTCATAATCAGTTCAAAGCACTCCTAAAGGAATATCTCATTAATCATTGGTTGTGCTCTTGTCACTCCCCTGGATAACTACAAACCCACTTCTATCTTAGTTCTCATCATAGCTACTATCCTCATTTGTATTATTTGTCTTATATAAAAGGAGCACAGTACTGTATGATGTAATTACTTCGTTTGTACTATTGTCTGTATTGCTCAGTCGTATTGTATAAATGCCTGTATTGTTTGTAAACATTGTTTTTGAAATACCATGGAGCCTTTCTCCCTGGGTCTCCCCTGAAAATGGACCCCTGGCCCAGCACTGCCCGGTAAACAAATGTAATAAATAAAATAAATAAATAATTACTTGAAAGGTCAAAGTGTGACAATACTGATGTATTTTTGAATTTACTCAATCTCAGAAACATACCCTGTGACGATATACTTGACTCGCCTGCTCAGAGACTTTTATCCAGGCAAACCAGAACAACATTGCCTATTAGTTCCAGTTTGTTGAGGCCTAAAGCTAAGAACAACAGAACCATTAGAGCCCAATTATTCAGGAAGTGTTCTTTCCAGAAGTCCAACTATGATAAATCAAGCAGATTTCTCGGTCCACTGAAAGAAAGTCAGACAGTGAGGATACAAACGGCGAGAGGTTTTGACCGGATTGGTCAAGTAACAGGTATATGTACCGAGCCGAGATCCTACTTCGTAGAATCAGAGGGTGTGGAGTACAGGAGAAATTGCAGACATCTTCGTCCTGTACCAGAATTAGTATTGCAGCATTGTTCCTGTGATACAGACTCTAGATCTTAAAGCAATCCAGACAATGTTCCTGTTGCAGAATGTGTCTTAACTTCTACTTCCATTCCTGATAATGTTCCTGATATTCCTAAGACTGTACATTCAGCAGAGACAGTCCCAGTTGCTAAATCTGATTCTAAATTTTACATCACATGTACTGGTCATATTTCCAGACCTAGTGTGAAATGCACAGCGACCTGGACTTGATTGTATATATGTTTATCTAGTTCTGTATAATTGCATGACAGATAATTTGTATTGATTGCATGTCAACTGATATTGTCAATACTGTATAACCTATTTTTCAAAGAGTGTGTGTGCTGTATCTTTAAGAAGCATTTCAAGACCTGAACGTGCGTCTAAACAGTGAGCACGTGCTAATCTCAGTGCTAATTTGAGAGTGCAGCCAGGGAGTGAGCATGTACAAGTGCAATAGCTAGTTTGTATATAAGTTTACTTAAGTTAAAGTTAATAAGCCGCAATCCTGATGTGTTTGTACATAATAAAGGTGCTTGAACAGAACCCACAAAGTCTTGTCTACTGTATCCTGACTAGATAAGCGACAGCAAGGAGGGGCCTTTTATGCAAAACCCCATTCAAAAACATTTTGATATGAGAATGCATTGAAAGAGAAAGATCTATGAGAAGACGTGCTGAAATGGTCAATAAATGAACCTTGATGGAGGAGTAAGAAAGGCCATAGGATAGTAACGCACAGAAATATTGTAAAACCAAAGAACAACTAACCCTAAATGAGTGCTAGTTATATTGCTGGCACCAACTAGAAAACGTTTCCCAATTATTAATATGTGATTTTCTAGTAGCAGGCTTTCTTGTCTCCATTAGTACCTGCTCATGTTCTCAGTAAACAGGTGCCTAAAGGGAATTAAGACTCTATCATCAAGGCAGTCAACTGCAGTTGATTTAGATCAGGGTGTATCAAACACCCCCCCCCCGTTCTTGTGTGAGTAGATCTAGTATGTGAGGTACCGTGTAGTAATTGCCCCTGGCCATTCCTAAAAGAAGGGAGATCCACAGTTGTTTGGGCCAGAAGGGAATCACCACAATAGTCTTCAGGGGGTCTATATTATAATACCGAAAATCCTTTTAAGCGAACACGAAAACACTGACACGTACTGCGCAAACCGCGATTATGGCAAACGTACGAAACCGCAAAATACAAAAAGTCGAATCCCCATAGTCGACCAATTCCACCTTCCACTACATACTGCCTACCCAAACAAAATAAATAAACCACATACATACACTAACCAAAACCCTACTCCTAACCCTAAAGTAAAGCACCAAAACCCTATGTCTAACCCTATACTAAACCTTACATACATTACTATCTATGCACTTACCTTAACCCGCACCCTAACCCTAAGGTCCATAACTATCGCACACTTACCCTACAGTGATATACCAAAACAAAACAAATAATCCACACACATACATTTAACAAAACCCTAATTCTAACCCTACACTAAACCTTGCATACATTACCTATCTATGCACTTACCTTAACCCGCACCTTAACCCTAAGGTCCATAACTATCGCACACTTACCTTACGGAGCTGTACCGCAGACGAGCCAACCATGACACTTGGACTTTTTGAATTTCGCGGTTTCGTACGTTCGACATAATCGCGGTTCACACAATACATTTCTGTGTTTTCGTGTTCGCTTAAAAGGATTTTCAGTATTATAATATAGACCCGTCTTCGGGCATTCCTCCTGAATTTTCAGAAGTACCCTGGTATTCAGTTGAAAGAGTAGAAAATCATAATGAACATTCCGTTCAAGGAAAGGAAAAGAAAGAAAAGAAAAGGCATCTGTCTTCAAGGCCTTCTTACATGGAGTCCTACAACAGAATCTTTCCAAATGATTGTTCAGACAGGAGACAAATAGGTCTACTTTCCATTCATGAGGGTCTGCCTTTGTCCTGCTTCAGCTCTCTGACACACAGTTTTGCTCTGACAGAATGTAGGAAACCCATAGATTGAGACTGTGCTGTGATACTATATCCCAAGCTAACATGCCTAGCCTGCAAAAAAGGTATGACCAGGTCTCCCCTCATTTGGTAAAGTACCACATCACTGTTGCATTGTCTGCAGCAACTTGAAAAGGTCCTGGGAACCAAAGATGCATCTCTTTTATATTGATTTGTTTGCATTTGTCCTTAGTGTCCCACACACCCTGCACTTTTATCCATCTTGAATCTCTTCCCCAAGCAAATTCCAAGGTGTATGAGGAGACCGAATGCTTTGGAACAGGGATGGAGAAGGGAAGACCGGGATTTAAGAATATTTGCCTTCTCCACCAAGTGATTTCTCTTCTGACAAACCTCAGCACTGGGATTTGAAAGGACAAAGGATGTTGGTGCTGGGATCAAGGAGACTTCAGATATCATTATTTCGTTCTCATGTGGACTCTTGCCAGAGGTTATCACTATAATCATAGTTGGTCCCAAAATCCTGAGGTATTTCCTCGTATGACCAAAATGCGAGTGGAAAGCTTTTTCCTGTGGAAGGAAACTTCTTTGAAATGAAGGGTCTTGCTGATACCCTGGGAACACGATCTGGTGTGAAAGAGTCAAAAAAAGACTTTTGTATGTTCTCTTGGAATCCCAGCTTGTGCGAGAGATACCTGACAATTTGAAAAAGTCTCTGCAAAAATAAGCAAGTCATTGAAATGTGGAAAAATGTGGATACCGTGTATCCTGCAATGAGCTATAAATAGAACTAGGCATTTATTGAACATACTTGATGCAGTTGATAGTCAAAAGGCAAAGCAAAGAACTGATACTGTGATCCAGACGCGCAAGACCTTAAGAAATACCTGAAGTCTGGATGAACAGGGATGCGATCATAAGCATTCTTTAAATCTAGTGCTACCAGGAAACTTGAATGAGGAAGAAGAGGTTACAAGTTGTAAAGTAGCAAAATTTTGAACTTGAGCACTATCACAAATGGGTTTAAGAAAAAAGATGCAGAACTGTTCTCTAAGCATTTTATTTCTTTGGCAATAAAAACATCCTTAAATAAAACTCTTTCCCCACCTGGGAAGGAGGAACTGGTTCTATCACTGCCTGGGACAGCATGTGATGAAGGACAGGTGGAAATAAGAGAGCCTGGACTCGTAGATGAGAGATTACCCCTGGATAGGAGGAATTTCTTTCCATTGCCATCTGTAACCTTGATGAACTATCTTCAGAACCCATTTTCTGAAACTATTTGATTGCGAAAGAGAAAAATGCAGATGCAGACTTTCTGGAAGGGAAATGGGGCTGCGGGGGGGGGGGTAAGGTCCCTTAAATAGTTATGTAAAGGAGAATTTAATCTCATTTTATCATCATATGGGAGGTTCTGAGAACACAGTCAAGCAAACCTCCTGGAAGAAGCATCAAGTGAGTCATACACACACTGTAAACAATGATTAATGACATGTACAATAGGAGAAACTAAATTATTTAATGCAATTTTTTCCTCACAGGAAGAAACTGCAAACAAAACATTCTTAATACTTTTACAATTAATTAATTAGAACAAAGTTTAACAAATTAGTCTGACAATTCAAAACTGAAAATCAAAGCTGCAGAAGCATATATTTTTCCCATACATATCAATAATCTTGCCATCCTTGTCAGAAAGAGTAGGATTGGAATTACCTAAATGTTTAGCAGCAGTATGATTAACTAAAGCTATAACTGCTGAGTCAGGTTTGGGAAGGATAACCATTTCAAATGTCAGAACATCTACAGTGAGTCCCAAAACATGGAAACTAAATGGCCAAAAAACAAAAACATATATTAAGTCCGAGAATGCCATTTTTTGGAATATTCCCTTTTCTCCAAGGTATGGTGATATTGCAATTCATATATATATATATATATATATATATATAAGTTCAGGTGTGGCTTTGTCCCCAACATCAGGGGTTGTAGTCCCCCCCCCCCGCAAAAAAGAAGTTTAAAGGAGAACAGCGATCTTCAAGATTCATTCTTTTCCTTGGTTTTGGTCTTTTCTTTCACCTTGTTAGCACTCAGGATTTGGAATGCAGATATTTTAATAGTGAGCCTTTCGGAAGGGTGTATAAAAGCTTAAAAGACTGAGTAACTTTACAAATCCTACCTGCTTTTTTAGGGACAGTTGGCTTATTATCATGAAAATTGCAGACAGTAACACACACATCTTCCAATGCTGACAGAACTGTGGGAATGGATGAAGATTCTGGAATCTCCTTCAGTAACAGCTCATAATATTTTATGAGGGACCTCAGAGTTCTCCCACTGAAAACACTAGCACATTCTGGAAATAATCTCAGAAAAACAGAAACACCCACAGGGAGAATCAGAAACTGAGCTCTCCTCTGAGTCTGAATTAGAAATCAGAGAAGAAAACCCTGCATCTGTCCCTTCATCTTTCTGTTCAGATTCAGAATCTTGAATCTTTTCAGGAAAGGGGTAATCCACTTTCTTTTACCAGAAACTACTTTAAAAGCAGGATCAACAGTCTGAATTAAACCCTGAGCCAGACCCAGTAAATTACTCCTGTCAAAGGAAATTTGAGGAGGAATAAATACATGCTTAGTTTTCTGCTTCTTTTTTATAGGAAAATAGGGCCAACAGTGTTATTAATGGCAGCAGCAGCTTCCCCACGGAAGGGCACAACATTCTGAAAAAATAGGGAAGCCTTCCTTATTCCCTCTCCCAGCATCAACAACAGTGGCTCTCCCTTGCCCACTAAGAGAACTCCAACAGCTGCAGAGACTGTGGCTAACCCTCACTCCATAGTGGCTGTAGATGCTACATCAGTGGGATCCAAGGTAAAAGATGACTGATCTGAGATACAACTAATGGCCACAGTAGGGTCACCCACCTATGGCTGAGGCAAACTGCTAGCCTGCTGTAGTGGCAAGCGTAGTTTGCTTAACTTTTTAGTTTTTGTGGCTGGAAGAAAGACAGACCATGGGGCCAACAGTTTGTTACATGGTCAAACTGAAAATGGTGCCACTTTCCCGGGGAAAACAAACAACAAAATCCAGTAAAAATGTAATTTTTAGTCACTTTTTTCACATAAAATCACTGTAAAAACACTTTAAAACACTTGGCCAGCCCCAAAAAGTAAAGTAAATACAACTACTCCACAGAACAAATGGTTTTCAAATACTTTAAACAACTGTTGTAAACCGATAAGAAAAAAAAGCACCCTAGTTTAAAATTACAATACCAGTCTCGTGACAGACAGTCCACTAAAACAAAAAGTCCTAGCTTTAAAATAACTTTCCTGAACAGGAAAGTGTTGCTAGACAATTTTTAAAATGAAATTTTTTCCCCAAAGGCAGCTTATCTGCCCAGCACAGCACCACCACCATCTGACCATTAATCCTCAAAAGCCTCAGAGGAGCATACTCTTCTGTGGCAGGAAAGCTCTGAAGGGCTTGGCACTCAAGCCTTTATTTTTAGGCAACTCAGCTCAAACTGAATGACAGTTTGGGTGCATAGAAGGTGGCATGAAGCTTTGTAAACTGTCTGGCTGTTATGCTCTTGGCAGAATATAATCTCTGCAGCAGTGATCGATGTGATGAACATCTAGGATATGCAGACTCTGAACAGAAGGCGCACCAGCTGGGAAATTAAAACCAGAAAAACAGAAGCTGAATGGTAGCAATGCCAAATACTGCAGCACTGTGCATTCCTACTTCTCTTCCATTCTGGCAAATGCTATTTCCTAACAGAAGGTCTCCTAGTTTTGTGAATGACAGATAATGCAAGGAAAGAAGAGATTCAAGTGATGCATATAACAACATTCTGCCTTGCTAATGAAACAGAGAAGGTCCTTTCTGAGAGAAAGATTTAGAAACTTGCTTAACACCTGCTTGAGATGAGATAACAAAAGTTAGATGGGACAAAACTTAATTAGGATCACCTGGTTCTTTCTTTTGCTGCTTTCACAGAATGGTTTGAATCAGATTTTATTAGAGGGAATGCATAAGAGGTTATGACTGAACATTGTGGGTCATGCTTCAAGATGGGGAAATGAGTGTGTGTTTTTTTTGGGGGGGAATATGAAGGGTAGGAAGCTCAATCAGATCCCTATCCCACTGTTTTAAACACTTCATAATTCTAAAAAAAATTCTGAAAATAAAGCTGCTGCTCATGGTTCAGATGACTTGCCTGGTTAACATTTTCTGCCATATGACAGTCATCTCTTGTGATAAAAGTAGTGCACACAGTTGTATGGCTAGTCCCAAAGGTAATAAAATCTTGTCCCACCCTGACTGTCAGTGAATTATGTACTGTTCAGTTACTCGTGTACCTAAATACATTTTAGAAATTGTCATTTTTCAATGCTTTCACTGCTAGAAAGTGTGCTAGCATTTCCTTCATGCTGACCTGCATATACCCAGAGTTTAGTCTGCAATGCAAATTTGCTATGAATTCCACAACAGCAAACCAGTCAGGCTCTGCTGTAACTGCAGTTGGAGCCCTGGTAGGGTGATGGAAAACAGTAAATTTATTACGTTAAGGAAAACTGTATTTACCCATTTTAGCTCCTTCATTAAAGCAAGGCTTAGTGAAAATGTTTATTTTGGAGGATTCCTCATCTAATGCCAGAGATTTACAAAATAATTTTGGATTATTTACATGAAATCTGGTATGCTGAACAATCACAGTACTGGCTGACATATGACTTGAAAGTACCAGAAAGGTATTTGCTGAAGACTGATCTAGGATGCTGCCTACTGAAATAAGGACATCTCGCACACCCTTTAATGGATCAGAAGGGCTTTCTGATGCACAGGTTCTAGGACTGCTCCTGAAGAGGCCTTCCTCTGTGCTGCGACCATATCTTAACAAGGACTGCTAATCCTACAGAATCTATAAACTGAATTATTAAATTAAGAAAGTCCTTTGCCTCTTGGACTATGCTTGAATCTGGGGGTTAACCAGAGGGGGATATACTTGCAATGCCCTTACTCTGGTTCTACTATGGCTATGGAAGAAATTAAATACTTAGTAAATACTATGGGAACAATTAGTAGACCAAGTAGAACTAACTAAAAATGTTGCCTCCTATCTTTAATCCAGAGAAGTCTTCTGCAAAGGAAATGCCAATATGCATCTTACAGATACAAAATTGCATTCTGGCTTCCTGAAACAGAAAGGGAAGAAATAAATGAAGTGCTGCTGTTTTGAATTTCTTGACTTTGAAGTGTTTGCATGGGATAGATCCAAAATGGGTCCTGTAATCCCATTTTCCTCAACGCGATAAACCTTGTGATGATAAAGAACCTTGAGTACCACTGTTTTGACAGGAAAGCAGAAGACTCCTTGTTTACGACCTGCTTGTGAAACAATTTTCACAAAATAGGTTAGGCTTTGATTAGAAGGGACATGGATACCTCTGGAGTGGGTTAATGCCCAAGGAGTTTTAAAAGAAATTCTGTTTTGTGGTCTGACATGAAAACCTCTTTGAACTACTGCTTCAATGAAATTCTGTTCTACTTAATTTAGTGATGATATATCTGGTCCCTACTGAAGAGATCACTGAAATATGGAGCAAAGACGTAACAGATTGAGCAGATAGTGTGTGGGGAGAGTATTTTTACCATTAAAGTGCAGATGGACTGAAAGAATCATGTGAAATAACATTTTCTTATCAATATAATAAAAATGCAAGGCTGTTTAGGCAGAAAACTTTTAATAAAATAAAATAAACCATAAAACACAAGTATATCAAAAAATGGTAAGCGCTTTTGCAGTAAACACTGCTTCTTCAAACCATAATCAAACAAGTAAAACATCCAGTAAATATAGATGTAATTTAGCCAGCAAGAACAGCATACTCATTTAAGACAAAAAGGTTTTCTTTGTTTCAGTTTGGGTCTTAAAGAGACCCTGTCATTAAGACCAAGATCTTTGTCAGCTTGCAGGTGTAGTATCCAGTATAACTCCCTTGCTTCTGATGTTAGCAACGCCACAGATAAATTGATCCTTCCAATAGAACAAGGTGGTTTGGGATTACCTGATTTGAAGGGGTATTTCAGAGCTACATGGTTAAGGTTCATAACACAAGCAGAAAGCTACAATTCAACATGGAAAGGGATGATTATGAAACAGGGGGAAGCTCAAGAATAAAGGAGAGACTGGGATTTTGGATGAAGATCCCTAAGGAGAATAACAACAGCCATACAAATATTATATTCTTAAGTAGCAGAAAGTATTTTAAGAACGAAGCCAACTCAGGAATGGAGAAAGGAGATTCTTCCAATAGGCATGACTGTAATTAGGGGGTATACAAAATAGACAAGAGGGGGCTGGAATTTACTGGAGAAAACTGGCAAAGGTACCAAGGTATTGGGAGCAAATAATTACAGAAGGAAAGGAAAAAAATGGGAAGAGGCCAATAATTCATTTGGACTGTAGGCTACAGATTGCCTTCTCTATCAAGAATTGATATTAGAGTATAGGCAAACAGAAAGAAATAGGGGGTACTAAGCAAAAGACCAGCACTATTACAATTTTTAGTAGAATCTAGAATATAAGCTGCTGTTAAAAAGGGATAATTAGTATGGCATATAAAATATTGCACAATAATTATAGGAATCAATCAGAAAAGGTTAGAAAATATTGGGAAGAGAGAGACTGGATAAGCAATTCACAAAGAAACTAGGAGCAGTACATATGTATGGTACCCAAATATGCAATAAAGTCTAGAAAATGTAGGATCTTTGCCTTAAAGTTTTTGCATATGTATGTCTGTACCCAAAACAGATTCCAAAGAATTTTTCCTCAGGTAGATTGCAAATATTGGAGGTGTGATGGGGAAGAAAGAGGTAACTAGGAACATATTTTTGGGAATGTAATGAGTTGGCAGACTTTAAAAATCCAGTGCAGACTATTCTGTAAGAAATGTTGGGTGAGCAAATTGGTGTAACTAAGGAAATAATTTTTTGAGCTGTGATACAGAATCGGAATTTCCTAGACATAGTAAGGCCTTGCAGAGTTTAATTCTGGTGACTGCCAAAAAGCAATTACTAGAAAATGGACATCAAAGTCTAAACCAACTGTACTAGTAGTAGTCAATATAGTAACAAAGATAAAAGAACTGGAAGTGGGATTTTTAGAAAAGGGTAGGAGGAAATTACATAGCAGAAACAATACATGCAAAACACTGTTTTGGAGGAGGAATGAGGTTTAAGGGAAGGTAGGAATTGAAAGAGCTATGTATTGTTTTACTGACAATGACTGTATAGATTGTAAGTTGTGTATAATGTTTGTATATGAAAATATGTCAATATAGTTTGTTTTTATTTATATAAATGTATGATTCTGCCTATGTCATACGTGATATGATGTTTCTGTTTAAAAAAAAATAAAACATATGCTAGTCATTATATTCAGAAGACTCCTCGGGGAAATTTGTCCCTCTTTCTTTTTCCAGGAAAAGATCCTGTAGCAGGGTCTTTCCAGGGCTCAGCTGCCTGAATCTCAAGAAATCCATGAGATTACCAGCCAACCTGATAAGGTACTGTAGGCAGGCCTGGTGTGACTATGACAAAGAATGCCTAAATTTAAGCAAGGAAATAGCCTTCATTTGTTTGGCCTTGGGTCTGGACTTAGGTGTGACACTGTAAGTCGTTGACACAGGCAATGGAAGTCTGGCCACAGTCTGTGGTCAGTCGGCTTTGGGTTCCTCTGAAACAGTGGGGATACTACCCTCCCCTAATGTAGTCAGAAGCCAGGATCTACAGAGTGACTCTAAACCCATCTGACACCCAGAGTCCTTTGGCCTGCATGGATGTTGAGAAGGCCAACGGCATAGTGGTCTCCAAAGGGTCTTGATACAAGTCTTGGCCAAACACTCCATCAGAAGGGACTGCAAATATGTTTCTCCTTCTACTGTCTTGAGCCTGGGTAGACTGTTGGATGGTGAGAGATTGTCATTTGGACCCATTTGTGTATTCAGATGTTTCTTCTTCTTATGAGGGAAAACCTAGTTTAAACTGACTGACAGATGCCATAGACTAAGAAGGTCACTGAAGCTCCCTTTCCATGTCAAAAAGTTTTTTCTAAGGACTCAGCCCCATGCTTTATCATTTTGGAATCAAAGCTAGCAAAGTGGGGACAGCAGAGCACATTGCATTCTGTGCCCAGGCAAAAATGAGTGTGTGGATGTCCCAATGAGGGACTTGTTTCCCACACTCTAGATAAACATTCAACTTAGCAATTGACATCTAATAGACTTGACATGTAACTGTAACAGAATTTGGACTAAGTGAAAGACAAATTAATTCCTGAATGGAGTATTTATTCTGAATGAAGTATTCATCTTTGCAGTTCAAAGTTCTGGCTTTGCATCCACTGATGACACTGCAAAATACAGTTGGGTTCTGATGGTAAGAAAGAAATGAAAGTATGGAGATGGCTGACAACCCTTATACCCTGATGTTTGATAGGAGGCCATATGCTGGGCCAAGAGAAGGGGATTAAAGTCTCTGGCATCCACAACAGGAAATCTCAAGGAGTTATTACTGCAATAGTGAAGCGTAATGAACATCCACTGTTGCCTGGGTCAGAAGGGAGGCAACACAATGATCTTTGGAGAGTCCCTTCTATATCTTCACAATGACCGTGAATATCACTAAAAAGGGTGGAAAGGCATACAGAATAGTCTTCTCCATGAAAATGAGAATAGAGCTAGTTTCCAGGCCTGCTTGCAAGGAGTCCTGGAGCAGAAACTTGCTAGGTGTTTGTTGTGAATGGAAGCAAATAGAACTGTCTAAGGTGTTCCCTACAACTGGATCATATCCTGGAATACCCCCTGAATCAATTTCTATTCATGAAGGTATGTCCTGGTCTTGCTCACAATGTTCTGCTGTGAAGACTACTGTAGAGTGAGTTATGTTGAATAGCATTATCCCAGGCTACCATGGCTAACGTGCATGGAGGGCAGGATCTTGAATGCCCTCATTTGTTTGATCCTGGGGACCACAGATGATTGAGAGAGAAGAGCGCATTTATAACTGCCAACATATCTTTTATGCTTCTGTGTTTTGGTCTGTCTCTTTTGTCTCAAACACCCTTCACTTTTACCCCCAAAGAGGCAGCTCCCCAAGCAAGGTCTAATGCATTTTTGGTACCAGAAACATTCTTGACTTAAAACTTCTCAATGACAGACAAAGAGGAAGAGGCTTTCTGACCTCCCAAGTCAGCAAATGCCAAATGACAGGAAGGGAAAAAAAGACGTTTAATCTGGTGGATGAAGAAGAATACACTGAAAAGGAGGAAGAGACTCCCATTGCCATCTGTGCCCCCTTTCAGAACCCATTTGTCTGAGATGATCCATTGCTAGAGAGAGAAATGCAGGGACAGATATTGGGGGAGATTTAAAGGCTTATAGGGTGGGAAGGGGGGGGCTTACTATTTGGAGGACAGTCACTCAGACTTTTTGGACCTTCCTGGTTTCTGTGAGGCTACCTCCTTTTTGGTGCCTCCTTGGTATTGATTTTTTAAATGTGTTCTTATTTCACTTTTTATAAAGAGATCCTGATCAAGGATGAATCCTTTAACAAATCTGGAAAAGGAAAGATGAAAAATCTGAGTCGTCACTTGACTCAGTTTCCCTCACTCACACTTTTTCAAGACCTCAGTTGCAGATAGTCCAAAAACAACCATCCTCTCAAGGGGAGAATTCAGAAATTCAACATTAACATCCTCAGGTAAATTGCGAGAAAGTGACCATGCAAATCTTGTCATTACAGATCCAGTAGTTGCTGCTTTGAAAGATGCATCAGTTCAGTCATAAGCAAAGAATGTTTGGTTTCTTGAGACAGAAGTAAAGTGTGTATTTACCCTCAGAAGAAGTAAAACTGGCAATGATGTTCCTCATATTCTCAAATGAAGCAAGCAAAAACTTTAATATGTGATCTTGACAATTAAAAATCTTAAACAAACAGCATGGCAGAAGAATACTCATTCCCCAACTCTGTCAAAGGCTTTTCCAACCTTATTACAGGAAGAAAGAATAACATTTACTAAATGTTTATCTGCAGAAAGATTTCCAAGGAAAATCGAAGGTCAAATCTCGCATTAGAAAACACTCAACCTCTACATCTTGCTTATACGGTGTATTGTAACAATTTGCCATTACAATCATAATTTTCATCAGGTCCCCTTCTACCTTGACATTCTTATAATTCTTGATTTTAGTTATTTCAACCTTTTAGTGCCTCAAATGCTGAAGCTAAAAATTTGGTTGCTCTAGTGTTGTTATAAACAATAGTTCTTTTAAAGCTAATGCTCTGTTTATTCATGTTTTCTACTCTTGCATAGACATTTACTCTTGCATAGACATTTTATTTTCTTTTGACTGTACTTCAACCTATCGTGTTTCGCATTTTCTTTTTCTCTTCTGTAAATCCCTACTTTTTTAAGCCTTCTAGATACCTACCAAGGCTGTCATTCCATATCTTGTTTGCTTTCATTATGATCACATTTCTTATCTTCAGCTTACAATTATCCAAGCAAGAGTTCTGCAATTTATTTCAAATCTAACAACATTTCATTTAAGGTTTGAGCTATCTAATCATTAAATTACTTCCTTTTCAGGAGGAATAGTGAAAAATACCAATACTTATCACAGTATATTTTCATTTGTCTAACTTAATTTGAACAGGTGCATATTCTGATACTATCACCAGATATATTTTCATGGTTCAAACCACATTATAGTATTCTTTATCTGTGTAACATCTATCTAATCTTATCCAGAAACCATATATCCCACTTCCTTCTGTCTTATTTTCACTACATCAATTAAGCACAAATCATCATCATCATCATCATCATCATCAACCCCCCCCTTTTCTCATTTCTCTACAATGAGGTCAGTGTTTCATGTTAACTGTCACCATCTCTCACGTGTCAATGCCACACTCTTGCCTTCAACACTCATGCTTAACTGTCTTAGATCTTTGCTCACACAATCCACCCACCTCTGTGCTGGACACCCTCATTCCCTCTTACCTTCTTCCTGTCTGTCCTTGAGCTCCTTCACCAGATTGTCTTCTGCTTTTCTGCACATATGACCAAACCACCGCAATCAGTTCTCTATGATCTTTTCTGCAATTGGAGCTACTTTGGCTTCTGCTCTTATGTCCTTATTTCTTCATCTGTCCCACAGTGTGCATCCTACCAACCTTCACAGGCACTTCATTTCCATCACCTCTAGCTTTCTCATCTGCTCTGCCTTTAGTGTTCTTAAGAAAGGGATAATTAGTAAGGAATATAAAATACTGCATGTTAAACTATAAGAATCAATCAGATAAGATTAGAAAATATAGGGAAAGAAGATTAGAAAGACGAATAACAATGGGCAGGACTTTGTAAGGCTCCTATGTATGCCCTTGTGGTCATTAGTCTAGTATACCTATGATCCTGTGAAAATGTTTTGTCTTTTGCCCAGCTCTATACATTCCACTTCTTCAGACATAGCAACAGAATTTTAAGAGTGGCTCAATACTATTGGGACCTTCTATTTTTTATTCCACTAAAAGCCTTTCAAGAGACAGTATTTCATTCAGTAATCCTCTCTCTCCCACTCTATCTATATTTTACCAACAATGGAAGCACTCTCTGACCTACAGGTCAGATAACCGCTTAGCTTCATCCAATTCTATTTGTCACAATAGTGTTGGGCCACTCAAACATTCTGTTGCAATGTCAAAAGAACTGGAATGTATACAGCTGGGCAAGAGACAAAACATCATTTTCACAGGTTCATAGGTATACTAGGCTAATGACCACAAGGGCCTTTATAAGCCTACCCATGTAATCCAACCCAATTATGTCCCATTGTATCACGAACATTTAATAGGAGGGAGTATGTTAGGAAGTTTCTAGAGGTTATGTGGGGGGTGTATGTTAGTTTGGGCATTACTGTCTGCCCCTGTCTATCATAGACATGGGGGCTAGACCTGGGGTGAACTTCTGGGTTTGCCTCTATCTGAGACACTAGGCCCAGACCTGGGATGAATTTTTGATTTCCCATCCATCGGTCAAAATTACACTTAATAAGGTTAGTGATGAACTCTCCATCACATGGATGGGGAGCCTATTCCAGAATGTGATCCTCTGAGACGTGTATTTTTCTCACCAACATTTCTTATTTACGTTACAAGCTAAATTTAAATCCTTAGATCTACTGGTTCTGATACTGTTCATTTTGCAGATGTGCAAAACGTCCATCAGAAACAGATCTGAGTATGCCTTGTATGCCAAGCATAGATCGTGTCTCAGTAACCTGAGGAGAGAATATAGAGATAGGACTTTAAGGTGATGCTTACAGAACAATGTGTTTATACCCTGGATTATCCTTGTAAGGAACCTTTGTGGGCATTCCAGCCATTGCATATGTCTGGTTAGGTACATACTGAAGGAGGCACTATACTCAATGATAGGTCTGATAAGGGCAGAGTAAAATGACACTATGACTTTCTTAGCTCTGAATGCTATGCTCTTACTTACAATCTGGGTGACACAGAATGATCTTCTTACTACCCTGGCCACACACTGGTCAAAGGCAAGATTACTGTCCACATATGTTCCCAGATCCTTGACTACCAGGTCAACTCTTGGGGTGTCTTATCAATGACGCAATTAGCCTTGGTGGCAGTTTTCTCAAAGGGCACTATAATGCATTTTTTGGCACTGAGTTTTAATTTGTGACTTTGGTAATAGTCATTTGACTGTGTTAGACCCTCTTGTGAGATGTTTGTGTCATGGGGGAATCTATGAATCTATCATAGCTCCCAATTTGCAGTCATCTGCGAACCTGGTCAGCCAAAGGCCTTCGACATTAGCTTTTACCTCCAAGATGTAGATTCTAACTAGGAGCCATCCCAGCATGGAGACCTGAGGCACCCCGCTGGTGACTATTCTCTTAGTGGAGGTAGTTATCACCACTCCTGACTCCCTGTGTCCTCTCTGTGAGCCAGCTGGCAAACCAATGAGTTATAAAGTGTTTTATGCCCAGTTTGGTGAGTTTGCCAACTCTGGGGTATTGTACTGAACACCTTAGTCAGGTCCGTGTAGACATTATGCACCATTTCCCCCCTCATCTATTGCCTGACATTCTCAAAGATATCCACCAGGTTTAGTAGGCATGGCCTTCCTTGACAAAGACAAAATGTGTTGGGTCCAGTGTCTGAAGGTTGCCTAATACCCAGTACGTCCTGGGCCTCTAAAACTAATATATTACTCAGTTTACAGGGCAATGCTATTAAATTAATAAATTCTGGATGAGGAAATTCAAGGACTCCTTTTCCTGAATTACTTTTATGAACCAGTTTAGGAAACTTCCCCGTGTCGGTCATCTAAGGTTATTTTTTTTATCTAGATGCACCGAGTAAAAATTTTCTTTTATGCCTTCCCTGCACAAGAGGACAGGTATAATAAGCAAAATTTAGAAACACAATCCATACTGCATAGGGTTAATATACAGAGAATTTCAACTACATGATCAGTGCCTGATTTAGAGATAACTAGTCAGTATGGCTGCAGAAGTAGTTTGTTACTGCATACCAAGCTTGCAGCCAGTTCAATGTATATATGTATATGAGTGATATAACAAATACTAATGCCCATATAATCCAGAGAGAACTATGCTGTGTACCAAAGCTGTCTACTTACATTGAATTACATCACAGTTATGAGGGTGCACTGGTAGAGAAAGGCCAATGTGCTGCAATAGCAGCATACCTAGTCGTCATATCAGTATTACACTGTAGCATTCTACACAGATGAAACTTGCCAAAGACTAACTCTGTATCAGACACAGGCTCCATCATTGCTTAGGAGGGACAGAAATACTCAAGACTGGATTCAAAGATCCATCTTAATGGCTGTATATTTACAATAAGAAAGAACAGTAAGGGGGGGGGGTCAAAGAAGCAGAAGAGAGAGGTAGATATTCAGCTACTCAGTTGAAAAGAAAGCAGACACAGAACATAGCAAAGGAAAGTATAAAAATGACTTTCTTATTTTTCAGAAAGATAAGCTCACTTCACATGCCAGACATATTTTCTGTCCTCTTCTAACCTCAGACATATGTGCATCTTTGTTTACCTCCAGCCTCAGACATCTGGGCTCCCCACTGCCCATCAGTGCTCACTCTTTTCTCACCAGAGGTGACAGCTGGGTGGCAGAATTCACAGCCGTCGTGCTGCAGACACACTGTTCACTATAACCACTAGCCCTCCCTCCCAGCATAATCATGCAAGGTCTTCAAATTCTGTACATATGCACAAGGACTGCTCTTCCTGGCTGTTCAGCTGCTTACTGCTTTATCCTTGATATCGCCACAGGAGGCACTGCTATGGTAAGAACTTCTACTCCACAAAAAATTATGACAGGCAGAATTTAACAGGACTGTCTTCAGGGCCTCTTCACTTAATTTATCACTTATTCTACTTGTTCAAACAGAATAAGTGATAAATTAAGAGATTAGTCAATAAATGGGTGGGTTGATGTTTTCTGTCCTGCAGAGTACTTCTTTAGCTCTACTACCATCAAGTGTCAGTTGGTCAGGCGGCATCCTAAGTGTACTGTCAACTGACTGGCATGGCCTTACAGAACAGAGGAGAGGTGCATAGACCACATCCTTAATATTAAATGTCTGAGAATCTCTCAGCCAGATAAGATTCCCTTACATTTCCCACTGGATTGAGCATTCTTGGTACAGGCAATAGCACACTGCATTTCCCAGCCTTCTGCGAGAAAGACATTATTTATTGACTGATTGAGGGACATTTTATTACTGGGAGAGTCCAGCTGGGGAGGTGCCCATTTCAGCTGTCGCCCAGGGGGAAAAGCTCCAAAGTATTACAAAAACATTTTAAGAACAATAATTTTACAAACTTCAAAAATAATACAAAAACATTTACAATTTAAATAAGTATACCAAATTAGACAATGTGAAAACATTGGTTAAGAATAGAAACATTTATATGACAATAGTTTCACATTTAGAGAAATTGTAATCAGTTTAGAGAGAAATTAAAAGTTACTATAATACAAAAAGACATTTCAATATGAAGTCAGAGGAAAAACGGGCTTATGGCATATTTAGAGTGTCAGGGACAGAAACTGAATAAGTCGAGGAAGTGACGGACGAAGGGAGATTAAGGAGGTATAAGCTATGAATAGGTACTTGCTCATATTTAGGAATATAGTTCCCAGCTTCAGGTCAATTATTACAGTGAGCAACAGCTAGTACAACGGAATTAACAAGGTGGCACAAAGCAGAATGTGTTTTCTTTCATTTACTGAATGCAGAAATCAAGAAACTAGGGAGACTAAGTAACTGGCATGAACAGTATAATCTATTGGTCAACAGAAGAAACAGTGGCCAACCTAGTACGTGGTCCGAAGAGTACAAGCACTACTCCTTTGGGGGGCTATCACAGCTACTTTCCAGCACAGGGCAGGAATGTATTTGAACAGTTAAAGTTAATACACAGCAAGGCTCTTCGTTTTCAACTTGCTTACACTGCACAATGACAAAGCTCTCAGCGAATACTTTTGGGAACTGGGCCTTGTGTCAGAGCTCCTCCAGCATCATGGTCAGAAATGGATGTAGTGACCACAGGCTCTGCATTGTGCAGGAAAATGGTGACTGAATGAAGTGGAGACCAAAGTGAGTGGACAAGGAGGACCAGACTATTTTATGCCAAAATTTGAGTGAGACTGCCACTGCATTGACATACCAGGGAAGACAATGACCACTTTATTATGGGAATGACTTAAAAATCTATCATTAGAGTACAGTCTGGTAACCTGGATACACATGTCATATAAGTGTGTGTGTGTGTGTGTGTGTGTGTGTGTGTGTGTGTGTGTGTGTGTGTGTGTGTGTGTAAGTATCTTTTCTTTGGACAGACAGATACATAGATAGATGGACTGATAGTCTTTCTCTCACAGACACACTTACTCATCTGAATGGCATGCTCTAAGTAGTAGATGCCCCATGTAACTATTTTGTCTTAATATATTTTAGCAAACTCTGTATTGCCTGGGCAAAGGTTGAATATATTTAAAAGACTGTTTGTAATGTCACTGTCACTGTTACTTCTACTAATGCAGTTCTTAGATTGACACTTATTAGCATCGGGAATGCTTAGACAATAGCAAACATTTTAACCCTGGGTGAATGTTAAGCACAACATTTTTAATATTTCAGAACATAGTCAAGAAAGCAAGTACCTTAGTAATGCACTTCATTATGAACGCTTAATGTAAACCTTGTGTAACAGTTTTCTATGCCACAGGTCTCTAATCATTCAAAGCTAATGACTTACCACATCCCTTGAAGATAGCAAAGATAACTTGCAGCAACTGTCATTACTGGAGCATGCTGGAAATGAGATTTCACTTGCTTTCACCCTATTAACATGAAAAACAACATGCAATTCAAAGCAGACCAAAACTAACAATGTTGAAAAGTAATCAAGCAATAAATTCAGTAAGTACTCGACTGGTATGCCAAATTATTATTCAATATTTACTGCTGGCAAAATAAATGCTGATTCTTAAAAACAGGAAATCAATTCTGAAAGACTAATGTTACTAGACAAAAGAATCTGAATGCTTTTATAGTGGTGTATACCAGCAACCACCTATATGAATAGCTGAGATAAGGAACAACTTCAGTGCAAAGATAAACTAGTTGAAAACAGCTTGTGAAACTACTGTTAGATTTTCCCTTTGGAGCTATGATCATCTTAATTTATTTATTTGACATTTGTTGCCCTTTTTCAGTGGAGGCCTGGGGTGAAACGCTCCACAGTACAATTTATACAAGTAGAAAATTCACAGTACAAATTACTCCTGTTAACTTCTTACTTGCATAAGGTAAAATATAATAACCACAATAAAAAAGTATATACAAAATAAGGTTAAACAGATGACCAATTGCAGTACAAGTAAGAGATCTCAGCAGATGAGGCATTTCAAATAAGTAGTAAGTATTGAGGTTCTAGGTAAGAACAAACTGGCAAAAATGCATAAGAATTATTATATTCTAAACAGAGATATTTCAATCTGCCTACTACTAAAAATTGTAATTTCCTAAAAAACACACCTTCCCATTAGAACTGTCATTCCTCTCTACTGTTGCTTCAAGAGCCAACAAGATGTGGATGTTGCACATTTCCAGAAATTTTCTTTTTTTACCTTGCAAACACTAGCAAAAAGCTAGTAACAATACAGTTCATCCTTATTTATTTATATTTATTTTACAGTTTAAAATAAAAGAGACCGTGGCTTAAGGCCATGGATTCAAAGGATCTTATAAAATGACATCTCTTCTTGAAGTGCTTTTACTTCATTTTCTCTGTCAGGACTGGTAAACTTTCTAGATTCCAGACAACATAGTAATTGTAACATTTTTATAGTTATGGTAGAAAATATATGCAAACTCATGCACAGGTG
The DNA here is from genome assembly GCF_019279795.1 of Protopterus annectens. NCBI lineage: Eukaryota > Metazoa > Chordata > Ceratodontiformes > Protopteridae > Protopterus > Protopterus annectens. The sequence goes on along the minus strand of NC_056744.1, from coordinate 1,132,909,133 downwards.
CTGAGACTTTTAGATAATGGCAAACTAAAACTCTTCAGGCTTTCCTGCAGCTTTAATAAGGTCTTCCTACAAACAGAAATGGACAACAGTTTCCTTTCTGTGAAGCCTAGAAGTGAATGGTGTATGACTTGCAGGAGGAACTAGAAATTCTTATTTGAACCAACAAGGGCACCACTTAAAGCTTTTTTCAAATAAACATCTGGGTCTGTTTGTAATGGCTGTTGTTCTGAGCATGTTTTCCAGGCCATCTTGGAATGAAAGGGCCTTTCTGCACTCTAGTGAGAGGATTGTATTGATTGGAACAGGTCTGGCCTCTGGTGGGTGGTCTAGGGTTTGGAATAAGCATCCTTATTTGTCCTCTTGAACCTTTTTAATTTTTTTTTTTCAAGTTTTTAGCTTCTGGTATTTAAGCCCTGCATTTGAGTAGGTTTTTGCTTGTTTACGCATTTGCTGCGCAATTGTGCATCATAGCAGGACAGATTAATTCAACAGTTTTTCCCTTAATTACAGCTGTAGCAGATTAGTGTAGCCCTCTTCCTTTGTACTTTCTCAGTCAAAGAAATACTGCTAGTGAGCTGAAACCTATTAAATTACAAAAAAAAAAAAAACAGGCAGAAATATCCATCCAGTGAGCTCCTCCCTAATCGATCCTGAAAAGCCAGAAAGACAAAGCTAGAGCCCCAAGTAAAAACAAGCCGCCATGGTGAACATCCAGGATCAACAAACTTAAACACAAAAGGTTGCTGTCCATGAAAACAAAGGCGAGACCCCAACAATGGAAAAGCACCTTCTTCAGCCTCAAAAGGCAAACAAGACAACTTGTCAAATCCTCTCAGGGCCTCTTTGAAAAAACTTAGCTTTCACAGCCAAGGATAACCATAAGGCCTTTTACAGCTAAGTATGCAGCCCAAAGGGTAGAGTCCTACCTACTGTTTGGTATATACTTCTCAGAAGTTCAGATCAAAACTAAGGGGTTGTGGCTGACCAGGTTTGCATATGGCTGCAAACTTGGTGCAATTATTGAATCCCCAAATGATGTCAATATACTCCAGGAGGGTCTTATACAGACGAACGACTGGTGTCTTAGTCACGGTCTCAAACTGAATGCAAAGAAATGCATCATCATTCCTTTCAGCACAAACAATGTCCCTTCACACTACCAAATGAACAACAGTACCCTAAGTACCCATGAAGTGGCAAGGGACTTGGGTTCACAAGTTGACTGCAAACTTAACTTCGACCACCATGTGTCTACTGTAGTAAAGAAGGCTTTCTATGTAGCACACTTGATTAGTATTACTCTTGATTAGTAAAAACATCGCCTCGAGAGCAAAAGATGTTATAACCCCTCTATACTCAGCACTAATTAGGCCCACAATTGAGTAGAACGCCTAGTTCGGCATGTACCGTACAAAGCACCTGCAGCAATTGGAGAGGCCTCAGATGTTTCTAACAAAGAAGATCGAGGAACCCCAGCACATGCAGTACACAGACAGACTAAAGTCCCTGTCACTTTACTCTGCATCATATAGACTTCTTAGGGTAGACTAATGCCTGGCTTACAGAGCAATCCCAGACCCAAACCTAAAGAACTTGCTGCATATCCGTAAATAAAACAGGACTAGGGCTACCCTTTCCAGGGACTTCAATATGGCCTGCAACTTAAATAGGACATACTGCCATCACCTAGTGAGTGCCACACCTTTGGAATAGGCTACCTATTCATGTGAAATAGAGCACATCTATGACACTGTTCAAAAGAAACCTGGACAAGTGAATGGGACACCATAAATTCTTTCCAGGAATAGTGCCCACGACCCTCCCGGACATGGACAGTCATTACTAAATGCAATTTTGGATATTAACTAACATTTCTATAGCACTGCATTGGGATGAAACAGCTTGGCTTGAAATGAACTCAGGGTCAATAGCCTAGTAATCTCCTATGATCCTAAGTGCCAGAACAGACTGCTGTATGAGTAAATCTGATTCTCCATGGCCCAGTTCCTGATATTTTTAAACCTAGATGCTATTCGGTCATCCAATTTTACATTAATTTAACTTTAGTAACCCTGCTACTCCTATCTCATTCATATCCACTAGTAATAACTACAAAATAATATTGTGAAGGTCCAACAATTAAATTAAATTTCAGTTACAGTCCCATTCACAGAGTACAATTGGGTAAAATGAACTTACCATAACAGTAAATGTTTGATTGATCACTGCTCCAGTAGCCTTAGCTACATGGGTTACATCCTGCCAAGGATATAACAACCGGCCAGCTTCCAAACCTTCCCGGCACTCTCCACACTCCAGAACTGTCAAGTAGCTTGAGATGAGCTGATAAAAGACAAGTTTGGCTAAGAAGCCTTTCAAAGGGCTCCTACCACCAGACAGAGGAATGATGAACCCTAAAAGGACAATGCTAGCAATAACAAAAAATTAATGTCTACACCTTGGCATAAAAAAACACAAGAAAAAAAAACAAAACGGAAGAGGGGAGTGGCTACTGCAGCAATGATTATTTGAATGTCTAAGTTCAACTTACATAACTGTACTATGTTCTTCATATTATTCACTGCTACAGTAACCTTAGCTATATGGGAAGATTACCATAGCTAACTATATTTGGGAGGAGAAATGAGAAGGGTCCAGAAGCCCCTGGAGAAAGGTCCTAGCAAAACTTGATCTAGACCTACAGAAGAAATCAAGCTTATAGTGTTTTGTAAAAGTATATACAGAATGCCAAGTAGCAGCTTCTAGAATACTTCTAGAATCCACCTCTTTCCAAAAGCCATAGATAAAGCCAAGACCCTGGTACAATGGGCCTTGACCCTGCCTGGAATAGATCTGTCGTGACTATAATGAAGGCAACAGCCTTAGACAACCATTTGAAGATATTTTATTCTTCTGTTTTGTTGTTTTATAACAAAAAACACAAACCAGTGACCACCAATAAAGGTAGAAATCTTTATTCTCTCTCTCGCGCTCTCTCTGTCCTCTCGGCTGAAATGCCTTCAAGGAGGATACACACCTAATGAAACAATCACTTTTTATAATACACTCAATTAAACAATTAAAATGTAAAATTAACACTTCCATTAAAGGAGAACTCTCCAATTAAGCTTAGCATTCATGCCTTTAGGTATTAAAGTATCAAATTTAAGTATATAAACAGTCTCTGATTATTAGAGCATATACAAGACATAGAAAATATCAAAGAGTCAAGTTCAGTGGCAGTACATTTCCAGAAGGTACTTCAAAGTTCCTCAGTGGGTTTACAGGAGACTATTTTAGAAAAAAGTGAACATGTTTCCACAGATGCTTGTTTTAGAAATAGACTTTTGTATAAAGAGGCTGTTTATATACTTAAATTTGATACTTTAATACCTAAAGGCATGAATGCTGAGCTTAATTGGAGAGTTCTCCTTTAATGGAAGTGTGAATTTTTTTTAATTTACATTTTAATTGTTTAATTGAATGTATTATAAAAAGTGATTGTTTCATTTGGTGTGTATCCTCCTTGAAGGCATTTCAGCCGAGATGTCAGAGAGAGAGAGAATAAAGATTTCTACTGGTTTGTGATTTTTTGTAACCATTTGAAGATAGTCTGATTTAACACAGATTGTCTTCTTACCTTCACAAAAATGAATAATTGATCTGAAGATCTGAAAGATTTAGTTCTGTCAAGATAGTACCTGAGTTGTCTGTGGACATCCAAGGTATGGAGTATCCTTTCTCCTGCATTTTTACGTTCAGGAAAGAAAATGGGGAACTAGAGAGTTTGGCTTAAAGTAAACCTGGATACCATTTCAGGCATAAAAGAAAGATTACTTCTCAAAGAAACCCTGTTGCTAAGGAAAATGAGGTAGGGTTAATTCATCTCATAAGAGCAGATGACCTTGTTGCAGAGGTCAGGGCAGTCAGTAAAACCGTTTCCCATGTTAAGAACCTCAATTCAGTTAGATTAGCTAGTTCAAATGGAGCAAGTGTTAGCTTTTCTAACACAAAAAATAAGATTCAACTGATGTGCCACTGGTTTACATGGAGGCCTCTTATGCAAAACCCATTTCAGCAGCATTTTGATGTGAGACTGACTTGAAAGACAAGTATCCATGGGCAGACAGGCTGAAATGGCTGATAAATGAACCTTGATAGAGGCAAAAGAACGGCCATAGGATAGTACCTCACACAAATAATGCACAACAGGAGAACAACTAGCCCTGACTGGTTATGTTGCTAGCACCAACCAGATAAACATTTCCATTTCTTTCTTGTCTCCATTAGTATCTGCTGCACGTCCCCAGAAAACAGGTACCTAAAAGAAATTAAGACCCTATGATCCAGGCAGTCGGTTGATGTTGGGGTGTATTAAACACCCCTGTTTTTGTGTGAGTAGATTCATTCTGTGAAGAAGCTTGTGGTAATTGTCCTTGGTCATTTCCAAAGGAAGGGAAATTAATGGTTGCCTGGTTGCCTGGGTGAGAAGGGCATCATCATAATGATCTTGGGGGATTCCTTCTGAATCTTCAGAAGTACCCTGGACATTAATGGAAAAGTTGGAAAAGCATACAGGAACATTCCTGTCCAAAGAAAAGAAAAAGCATCTAGAGTCTTTCAAGTCTTCTTACTGGAGGCCTGGAACTGAATTTTGCTAGTTGACTGTTCAGAGAGGAGGCAAAGAGGTCTACATGAGGAACTCCCCATAAATAGATCAAATATTGGAATACTCTCTTATCCAGTTTCCCTTCATGATGGTCTGCGCTGATTCTGCTCAGCTCATCTGTCACACAGTTGCTGTGATAGAATGAAGGATGCCTGTAGAGTGAGACTGTGCTGTGAAGCTCTATCCCAAGCTAACATGGCTAGTCAGCAAAGGGTGTACAACCTGGTTCCCTCTTGCTTGTTGATGTACCACAAGTGTGGTATTGTCTGCAACCATTTAAAGAGGTCCCAGGTACCATAGATAGTTCAGAGAGTTGAGTGATTTGATCAGGGCAAGCATCTCATTGATATTTATGTGCTTGCATCTGTCCTCGGTGTCCCACACCCACTGCACTTTTATCCCTCCTGAAACTGCTCTCCACATACAATCAAAGTGTCTGTAGTGACTGACTGCTTTGAAGAAGACCTGGATTTAAGGATATCTTGTCTCCACCAAAAATGTCTCTTCTGACAAACCTCAGTACTGGAATCTAAAAAGATAAAGGGTGTTGATGCTAGGATCGAAGATATTTCAGATACCATTGTATCTTTCTCATGTGGAGTCTTGCCACGGCTATCATGAGAAACATAGATGCCATGAAACCAAACATTCTGTGGTATTCTCTTGCAGTGATCAAGGTCTGTGTGAAAAGTCTTAGCAATTGATCTAGGTAAGGATCTATTGTTTCCTGTGGAAGTAAAGCTCTTTGAAGTGAGGTGTCTAGTTGACATCCCAGGAACACAATCCGTGAAGAAGTCAAGAAAGACTTTTGAATGTTCTCTTGGCATCCCAACTTATGCAAGAGATCCCTAATCCAAGACAGAGTCTCAACATCCTGAAAAAGACAATGCAAAGATAAGCAACTCATTTAAATATGGAAAATTTATGGATACCCTATAGCCTGCAATGAGTTATAATTGGAGGTAGACACTTTGTGAACAGTCTTGGTGCAGTGGATAGTCCAAAGGGTAAGGCACAGAACTGGTAATGTAATCCAGACACACAAAACCTTAAGAAACACCTGAAGACTGGACGAATAGGGACGTGATGATAAGCATCTTTTATGTCTAGTGCAACCAGGGAACTTGATAAAGGAAGAACAGGTAACAGGTTGTGAAGTGACATCATTTTGAATTATGAAACTATCAAAAATATGTTTAAGGAGAAAGATCCAGAACAGTTCAATAAGCATTTTCTTTTTTTGGCACTGAGAACATCCTTGAATAAAACCCCTTCACCACATGGGAAGGAGGAACTGGTTCTATCACTCCTTGGGACAGCATGTGATGAAGAACAGGTGAAAACAGAGTCTGATCTGCAGGATGAGGAATGACTCCCTGGAAAACAGGAATTTCCACCCACTGCCACATGTAACCCGACTGAATGATTTTCAGAACTCATTTGTCTGAAACAATCTGTTGACAAAGAGAAAAATGGAGATTCAGACTTCATAGAACATAATACAGACCAAGATGGGAGGTGGTCACAAGGTCTCTTGAACAGTCATTCAGACTTGTTGCACTGTCCTTGGTTTTGGGAGGTTTGAGACTACTTTTTGGAAACCCCTTGCCACTTTTTCTTAAATATCTGTTTAACTGAAATCTGTTGAGCCAGTTTATTCTGTTTTTTGTCAAAACTAGAAGAGGAGAAAGAAGATCCCTTGGACAATTTTGAAAAGGAGAGCTGAAAAATCTTGGAGATTCCCTGAATCAGCTTTCCCCTTTCATCACGCTTTTTGATCACTTCTGCAGCAGAGGGGCCAAACACTAAATATCTATCCAAGGGGGAATTTAAATCTCATGTTTTAAATCATCTGAGACGTTCTGAGAATGCAGACAAGCAAACCTCCTTAAAACAGTACCAGTGGCCATAGCCCTGAAAGAAGTATCAACAGAATCATACACACGCTGCAAACAATGAGTAGTGATCTGTGCAACAGAAGAAACAAAGTTATTTAAAGCATTTATTTCTTCAGAAAAAGAAACTGTACATAAAACATTCATACGTTCACAACATGACAGAACAAATCTTAACATATGAGCCTGACAATTTAAAATTCTGAAAGTCAAAGTTGCAGATGTATGCACTGTTTTCCCGTATCAATAATTTTCCCATCCTTATTAGAAAGACTTGGATTGGAATTCATTATGTGATTAGCAGCAGTGGCATCAACTAAGGCTACAGCTGCTGGGTCAGGGTTTGGGAATAGTGTAAAAAATTTAAAAGACTGAGGAACTTTATACACTCTATCTGCCTTTTTAGGGACAGCGGTCTAACTAACTATCAGAAAAACTGCAGGCAGTAAGACACACATCCACAAGATGCATTTACTAGATGACTAGAATGCCAAGGCACGTCTATGGGCTAAGCTTATAAAGGCTCCAGGGCCATTAGCCTAGTACGCTCCTATGAACCTAAAGCAGACAGGACAGGAGGAATTGATGTAGGTTCTGGAAAAAATTGTCTGTAACAACTCATTTTCTAAGGGACTGCGAAACCTCAGTATTCTTTCCCCTGAAAACTCTGGGATATTCCAGCAATAGTCTCAGAGAAAGAGAAAGAGAAAGAAAAGCCCACAAGAAGGATCAGAAATTGAGCTCTCCTCAGAGTCTGAATCAGAGGTATGAAGACAAAAACCCTGAAACATTCCTGCATCTTCCTGTTCAGATTCAGAATCTTGAATCTTTTTAGGAAAAGAGGCATCCCTCTTTCTCTTCCCAGAAACTACTCCACAAGAAGGAACAATAACCTGAATTAAACCTTGAGCCAATCCCAGTAAACTATTCCTATCCACAGAAGTTTAAGGAGGAGAAGATACACATTTAGCTTTCTGTTTCTTTCTGACAAGAAAACTGGAGCCAACTGTGTTACTATTGACAGCCATTGCTTCCCCAGGTATGGGTACAACATTCTGACATAAAAGAGAAACCTAACTCTCCCAGGACCAACAACGGTGGCTCTTCCTTGCCCACTGAGAGGAGTACAATAGCAGCAGAGGAAGTGGGTGGCTATAGATGGTACACCACAGGATTTCAGGGTAAAAGATAAGTGGTCTCTGGTACAATAAATGGCCACAGCAGTGTCACCCACCTGTGGCTGAAGAAAACTGCTAGCTTATTGTGCTGGTAAAGGCTGTTTGCTTAACTTTTTCTTTTTGTGGCTAGAATAATGACCAACCGTGGGACTGAATCTGTTCCATGGTCACACTGAAAATGGTGCCTCTTTCTTGAAGAAGACAAGCGGCAAATGCCAGTAATACTACCAGTCCACAGAATTTTTTTTGCCAAAAAAGTAAGGTAAAAAGCACTTTCAAGCACTATGGCAGCCCCAGAACAGAACATTAAACACAATGTCTTGATAGAAGATATGTTATCAGTTTACACTACTTTAAGACTGACAGAAAAAAACAAGTGTTCCACTTAAAAGAACATTCCAATCTCAAGACAGAATGTTAAAATACAACTCTCCTAGCTTTAAAAATAACTTTTCTGAAGAGGAAAGAAATAAAACATCAGTAAAGATAAGAAAATTGAAGTCTTTTTCACAGAGGGACTTAACTGTGCAGCAAAGCCGACCACTGATCCTTGAAAGCCTCAGAAGAGCATATCCTTCGGCAGCAGTAAAGCACTAAAGGGCTTTGCACTCAAACTTGTCTTTTAGTCAGCTCATCTCAATCTGCTTGGCAATTTGGGCCCATGGTAGGTGCCCTGAAGCTGTGGAAGCTGGCAATCAGTTATATCCTTAGCAGGATATAAACCATATAGCTAAGACTACTGCAGCAGTGATCAGTAGGAGGAACATCTTCACATTCCCAACTTCTACAATTGTACTCACTTACTTTGAAAACCCCACTTTGGAAACATAACCTACAAAGCTGCTGTACACAAATAAAATAAAACTTGTAAAGTTTGCGTGCATTTTAAGTTGTTTTCTCACACTGTGGCTATCAGTCTAAGTTGCTCCTAAAACAGCATTACAATGTTAATTGAACCAGTTAGTATCCTAGCCATTTGCTCACTGTTACTTATATTTCCTATTTTTTTTTTTATTTCTAATTTTTCTAATTGTCACAAAATCATCCATTTACAAGGCCCCTATTTTTTGAATAACAGAACAGGACTGAACTGAACAGAACATTTTTTTTCTAATGAAAAAGGCTCATACTTTAGATTAGGGGTGGAGTCATCATGGCACAAGCTAATTTCAAAGATTTGACAGATGACCCATATTAAAATGAATGTAAGAGAAGTGTCATAGTCGCACAAAATACACTACTGATAAGACCTTAAATATCCAAGACAGGTGTAAATGTATATCTAGAATACGGAGATAAAACTCTCAACAGCAGACCAATCGTGAGCATATAGACCTACCCACACAGATGTAGAAGTTCTGAAGAATATACTTTATAGTCTTAGAAAACAGCAGAGGCCTTTTAACTACACAAAAGCAAAATCTCAAAAATGCAACATGTTATACAGGCCTCCCACTGTCTGACCACAGTAAATCATACAGACATAGTCACCATAACAAAACAGCTGGAAGAGTGCATAATAGTAAAATATTTAATTATCATTAAATTAAGAGAGACTGAAAGCCCATAAGGCAGACACTGTTACATGGCCACCCCAAAAACATCCAAGTAATTGACAACTACACTGTGGATATTACAAATACATACCTAAATATGTTCAATATCGCAATAAACAATATAAAGAAGTTTGCTTTTCTGAACATAAAGTAAGGCATGTCGATGCTACTGCACATCCTAACAAGCCTGATAAAAAACACATCTTCATGAAAACATCCTCTGCTCACTGTGTATGGCTCCTGCTTATCTTGACAAACTCTTGTTATTCGGTCATTGGCTAAGCACATAATGGACAAAGACAGTAGATTCAGGGCCTATCAGGCTGAAGTGATATGTGCAACCAGCTGGAGTGCTTTGCACTTAATGGGCCTCACTTTCCCCACTGATGGCTGCAAGTACTGTAAATGAAATGCTTTATCCCGACAATATCCTTTTAGAACTCTTCAAATTCCAAAGCAAAAAAGGCAGTTGCGTGTGAAATACTTATACCAAGAGTATCTATTTGTGGAATGAACACTGTAATGGCTCCCTTGTGAACATTTAATAGCTATTTGATTGAGGTGTAACTGCCTGATCACATATTTTCAAATTTACACTTTTTACACTTGCTCGTAGGTTGTCTCATTGTAATACAAGCACTGCGTGATCCTGGTTTGCGCAAGAAGACTGCTGTGCTCTATATTGGTTAGTTTCTTATTTCTCCACTGCTGTGTAACCATGGAGCTACTGTACATATAAGGTATGGGTGGCTTAGGGGCTTTTCCCCTACCAAAACCACTTTCCTTTGCTAAGCGTGAAATGTGTTTTGATGAAGTTGTGTTCTTGATCAGCCGTGAATGTGGAATCCATTTGCAAATGATTATATCCTAGTCAATTATAGGGAAAGCCACTGTAATTCCAAACATTTGGGTTTACCCACCTTATGTGATGCTTTTTCCAAGCTAGTGTTTTCACGTATTGTACCTCTCAATTGTCCAGATTTTCACAGAACATCCAGATTTTTGGCACATATTTTTGATCTGTTCCTCATAAAAGCTGTGATTTTCTGGCAAATCACTGGGATAACCCGAGGACTGAAGTCACTAAATAATATCATACATTTGAGTTTCAGACCTCAAATCCTTCAGAAAATGTATGTTAAACAAACCCTGTTACTTTAGCAACTTTCTAAGTTTATCAGAGCAATATTTAAAACATGCACCCCCCATTTTGTCGGGCTTTGTTCAGTTTTCTTGCAATAAGAGGTTGAGAGGCATGTGTTGTGCTTGTATCCTTAATAAAGGCATGTGCTGGTCTTATGTCAGCATTTCATGGAGCCTTGGCAGGTGTTTGAAGTAATCCTATATATCCAGCGTTTCTGTAAACCATCTTCTATCTATTATGCTCCTTTCCAGCCCTCATACGGAACTGTGACTTAAGTAAGCCATTGCCCTTGCTACAACAATGTTGTTAGTACATTAATATAATAGTATTAGAATACTAGAAATGTATCTGTGTAATTAATAAAGCTGTTAGAATAAATGTATGTACAGTATTGCTAAGGGATGAGTGCGGCTTTACCATTACATTGACCACTCCTCAAAGATATACTATTGCAGGAAGTGACTTGTACAGAGCTGTAGTACCATCATCAGGAGGAGTGCCTCAGTAACAGTCTAAACTACAAGACCTGAATATACTTCTCAGGCTGTGTTACCATATTTCTGGGAGGTTGACCGTTAAAGATCGCTACAGCACAGGCATGACAGAACCTTTTGGAACCCTGGACTGTGCTTCCAACTCGGATGTTTGGTAGTCTGTGAGGCAGCTTGTAGACTATGTTATAGATGTAAAAATGCTGTAGAGCTTGTTCTTAATGTACATTGTAGCGTTTTATTATACTTATCATAAAACACACTACAGTAGGTAAAACATTTTGAGATGTAGATCATTTTTTTTTCCTAAGTTTGTTAGTTCTAGTAAAATATCTGAAATTTCTGTGTACATCTAGCAAATTTAAGGAATCTTCTCCATCATTCTTGCAGTTTGGGTAAAATATTAGCAGTTGTACACACTGATTGAGAGGCATTAGACTGACTGAGAGGCATTACCAATACAACCTTAGTTATGAAAGATGGATTAGCCTTAAATTGCATCCTTTTGTATGGAATTCCAGTGAGGATGACTGCATGCAAGAGCTACTAACTGAAAATTATTTGCAAATGTAAATGCAGCTAGAAAAAAATGCTTTCCATGAAGAGTATTCTGACTCCACTGTATCTGCTAGTTCAAAGTCAGCTTTTCCAACATAAAATACAAATCCAATAGAAGAAAAATATGCCTTCTTGACAGTCTTATGTGGAAATCGCATTACAAGTGTTTACATATGCTTACAATTCATTCTTAGTATAACTGCCAATTTAAGCATACCATTTTCCCCTTGAAAGTACTACAATTAACAATGACTTCAAATATTACATTGTTTGAATTCAGATTATAATGTGTTTTCCCCAGATTACCCAGATCAGATTGTAAAAGTTATAGCCTACTGAAAATGACAGGCTTACACGTTTTTCAAGTAAAGCCGCAAAAATACAAGCAAGATAAAATTAGAAGACATTAAAATAAATGAAAGTCAAATACATTGCACAATTTTCAGTGCAAATTTCTCATATCTTATCTGTATTAGTCCTCTCTTCCATTTTGCTGACAAGCCTGTCTTGTATAAATCTCTCTTTTCCAATCTGCTGGCAAGTATTATCCAAGTTGTTTTCTCAGAAGACAAAACAATGAGTGCTCTATTTCAATGTAGTCCTTTTTGATCAGTGTATTGTCATGTCAGTGACAATTATCCCATATTAACTTCAATATCTACAAATTCATGTAACTAACAACTGTTATTGTATCATAAAACATACATTACAATGAAATTTGTAAGAATGCATGGAAACTGTTTAAATGCAAACATACGTCAGGGATACTTCTTTGCTAGTCTGCTTTCCAACATCAACAGATTATTACATCATTAATGGTTGTTTCAATTCTAAAATTTCCACTTCCTGGTTACCACCATTAATGCCTGTACAAATGTCTGCTTGTTTTGTTCAAATCTATTAAAAAGATTGGTTCAGGATAAAGAAGGTAGAATGTATTACAATAAATAAAGAAAATAAAGCAAAGGCTTTTGTATTCATATTGTTTTTCAAATCAAATAAAAAAATACACATATGGCAGTATCATAAGAACACGATGTGTAATCAGATTAATTAATTCATTTAAAAACAGCATTATGATTGATCTACTGACAAGCATCCAGTCATTTGTGTTCACTTTGGTACATATTAAATATCTGTGCTCATAAATCAGCTGTGACAGTTTTCAATCTGTTTTGCCAAAGTAGAACCTGCCACAGCTCAGATATATAGCAACATAAATGAATTCAAAGTTACAGTTGTACCTACATTTCTATATCTGATCCATACAGACTTACCAAAATGAGGATTCAAGGATGGACTTTTGTTAATATAGATATGCACTGATGGTAAATAATTGCATGGAAAGGTACCAGGTATTCTATTACTGTGCTATGCTACATTATGTCATAAGTTCATAGGTAGGTACTAGGCTATTTGCCCGAGGGCATTTATAAGCCTAGCCAGAGTGTGTCGGCTTTCGCCACCCCATTAATTAATTAACTGATCCTCTGTCAAGCAGAGCCAATGAAGTAATCCCAGGGGTGTATTTTCTGTTACCCATCCACTCGTCAAGATTTCTCTTGAAGAGTGTTTAGTGAAGGGCGCTGCCTAATGTAGTTTGGAATTTTGTTCCAAAGCATGGGGAATCTCTGTGACAGGAATCTATCCCTCCAGCATGTTCTATTTATTGTTGTGGTGAGGTTTAGCTCACTAGAGTGTGTGGCTCGCAGTGACTTGGATTTCTTTAGGTGGAGCATGTCCATCAATTCTGAGTTGGACATGGCTTTGTAAATCAGGCAGAGATAACCTCCGAGTAAGCGATATGCCACTGAGTACAGCCGGAGTTGTTTCAGTCAGGCTGCATAGGACATATGTTTGAGGCCAGTAATCCTCTTGGTGAGGTACTTTTGTGGTCTTTCCAGCTGTTGGAAGTGTCTTGTGAGGTACATCCCAAATGGGGCATTGTACTCTATGATGGGTCTGATGAGTGACGAGTAGAGGGGCACTATAACCTCTTTATTTCTAGATGCGAACCCTTTAGTAATTAGATGGGCCAGATAGAAGGATTTCCTAACTACTTTGGCAATATGATTGTCAAAGGAGAGATTACGTTTTACCTGGGTCCACAGATCTCTTATTACCTCTTCTGTATTAAGGGGGTTTCTACTTATGTGGTAATTTGTGGGCATTTTGTTTTTCCCAAACGGGATCACTATGCATTTTTTGGCATTTAGCTTGAGGCCATGACTTTGACACCAGGTGTCCATCTCAGTAAGGCCCTTTTGGAGGATGTCCATGTCAGCCGGAGAGTCAATTATGGCTCCCAGTTTGCAGTCATCAGCGAACTTGGTTAGCCATGGTCTTCCTGTGTTTGCCTGTACTTCTGAGAAGTATATGCTGAACAGTAGAGGATCCCAGGACCGAGCCTTGCGGGACACCACTTGTGACTGGTTTAGAGTCGGACCTGGAGCTCGCTATTCTTACTGTGCGAGTTCTGTTTGCAAGTCAGTTGGCAACCCACCTCGTGACATAGGAGTTTATGTTCAGGCTGGTGAGTTTTTCTGTAATGCCTGAGTGGGGAATGGTGTCAAAAGCCTTGGCGAGGTCAAGGTAGGCTGTGTGAACAACCTTTCCCTCATCTATGGAACTTGGTGACTGTCTCAAAGAAGTCAACCAGGTTTAGTAGGCATGATCTGCCCTTAACAAAGCCAAACTGGGTCGAGTCAAGTGTTTGGAGGTTTCCAATGTCTTTGTTAATGAGTTCCATGATGATGCCCTCCGTAGCCTTGCAGACCAGGCTAGTCAGACTTATGGGGCAATAGTTACCAGGGTCAGTTGTGGCCCCTCTTTGTGGAGTAGAATAACCGTTGCTGTGCGCCATTCTATGGGCACGTAGCCTGTGGAGAGGCTGAGGTTGAACAGCGCGTTTAGGTGGGGGGGTTAGTTCGTTCAAGATGCAGCCTGGGACACCATCTGGCCCCACTGATGGTGTGTTTTTGGCTTTTGAAAGGGCTGTTTTCACCTGTGCGTCTGTGATTTCCAGGATACTACACTTTTCCGGTATTGTTGTGGGCCCTTTTAGGGGTGAGAGGGGGTGAAGTTTGCACTGAATCTATCTACCAGGATGTTGGCAATATCAGTAGGTTCAGTATATTTTGTGCTATTTTGCACTAGTTCAGTGCATATCTGCGAGTTGCCACTTAGATTCTTAACATAGCTAAAGAAGGCTTTGTGGTTATCTTTTGAATCCTTGGCTATTTTTCTTTCGAAGATAGCCTTGGATGATTTTATGAGGGACCTTACTGATACTGATCAGGGATGTCTTTCCTTCTTGGGATTTGTTTTTTTTTTTTTCTGAACTAGTTTCCTCGTTCTATTGTACAGCCTGTTTATGGCAGGGGTCCACCAGACTGGTTTCCTTCTTTAGAGGAGTGAGTCTTGGTTTTGCTAGGGATGGCACGATCCATGCATCCTTGTAGGTGCTCATAGAGTGCATTTGTAAAGGTTTCTGCATCTTGGGCAGAGTTATCCTTTAGCGTGAGGGCTGTGAAACTTACCGCCTCTGTCTTAAGTAAGGTGAAGTTTGCTTTAGAAAAGTTTTTTTACTGTGGTTTCCTTAGTTGAGGGTGGTGGTGGGGTGTGGACATCCAGAGTGATTAGTTTATGGTCTGATCTAACCAGTGACAGGTTGACCTCTGGTGTGGAACACCTGTCACCCATGTTGGTGATGACCAGGTCCAATATGTTTTCACCTCTGGTAGGGGAGTTTACCAGCTGATTCAGGGCATTTGAGTTGATGAATTCCAGGAAGCGCTGGGCCTGGGAGTTTGTACTCGAGTAGTTTTCCCAGTTAATGGTAGGGTAATTGAAATCACCCAATATCAGGCTGTTTGGTAGGACCTTCATGTTTTCCAGTGTCGCCAGAAAGATGAAGTGGTGGTCCTGGGTCAGGGAGGGTGATTTGTAGCAGGCCACAATTTGCATTTCAGATTTGCCCGATGTTAGTTGCACATGGATGATCTCAGAGGTAACATGCTGCGCCACTAACCTGGAGGTGTAGGTATTCTTGATGAATACGGATACACCCCCTCCTTTTGTGTTTTGGTCCATGTTCTGTGGCCGAAATGTGTGATATGAGTTGTAGCCTGGTAGTGCTGGGGTGCTCTCTGGAGCCTTGAACCAGGTTTCAGTTACTGCACAGATGTCGACGTTCTCCATACTAAGGAGTGCTTCAAGAACGTGCATTTTGAGATTTAAACTCTTGATGTTGAGTAGCATAACCCTCAGTTTTTTGTTAATTGTGCTGTTTACAGAGGTGGGTTTGACTTTTGAGCCTTGCCTAAAAAAGGTACCATGGGGGCAGCAAGAGCCTTGGCCAGTATTCAAAAGCCTAGGGGTGACAGGTGCAAGCAGTCTCTTGTGAAGCAACGCGGCTTGTCGAGCATGTCGTCCCAGTCTGACAGACACTGGATCCCCTTTGAATGACACCAGAAGCTTAGCCAATTGTTGAAATTGATAATTTTTTCTTCATACTGAGGTATCATTCTTGGTGAGGGCAGGATGCTACTCAGGGTAATGGTCATACCAGCCTGGGCTACATGATCAGAGAGCTCTTCCATGTCTCTTTTCATGTAGTCCAGGGAGGTACGTCTCAGGTCATTCACACCAACATGAACAATGACAGAGTCATATTTGTACTTGTTCTGGAGTAACCTGATTGCTTGTGTTATGTGGCGGATTCTGGCTCCCAAAGGGCAGCTAACAGTAACCTTCTGCTTGTCCAGCCTAGTCAGTGGGACATCAGTGTGCCTGACTATACAGTCACCTATTACTAGTGTGTTACGTATGTTATTTCACCTTAAGGGCTGTGATTGTGCAGCACACTGATTTTGTGTTTTATGTGTTGTCTGGTTTGTGACGGGAGGTGCAGGTTATTTCGGTGTCTGCTTTGAAGGTCTCTGATGCTTTTGCAGGTTTTTATTGTCTTTTGATATTCCAGCTAAAGTACAGTTGTGTAGTTGAACTTGCCATAACAGTAGATGCTTGAATGATCCTTGCTGCAGTAGCCTTAGCTATATGTGTTATATCCTGCCAGATGGATTCAAGGTAAAAGATGAGAAGTGTGAGGTACAACAAATGGTCTGTGCAGAGTCACTCACCTGCAGCTGAGGCAAACTGCTAACCTGCTGGGGTAGCAAAGGCTGTTTACTTAACTTTTTCTTTTTGTTGTTGGAAGAAAGATGAACCACAGAACTGACAAAATGTTTCATGGTCAAGCCAAAAATAGTGTCTCTTTCAGAGGGAAGACAAGCAGCAAAGGCTGGTAAATCTGCCAGTCCACAGAAATTACATTTTTTGATGGAAAAAAACACAGTAAAAAGCTCTTTCAAATACTATGGCAATCCTACAATGGAAACTTAAACACAACTTCTCTACAGAAAATATCTTATTAGTTTATACTACTTGCAAGCAGTAAACATTTGAAATGTCAGGACCCGCTAGAGTGAGTTCCAAAATATGGAAACTGAACGGCCAAAAGATCAGACTTATACGTACTAAGTCCGAGACGACACTTCTCAGAATAGTATAAGTTTGGGCGTGTGGGAAGGATTTTGTAGTCATTCTCATCAAGATGTAGCTCTTGAGTACCACCATCCAAGGACATGACTACTTCAAACATGTTACTATTCTTTTTTTTCCCCCCTAGCTAGGTACCTAACAATGTTCCATGTCAAAAGTCTCATCCAATGCATTAGGCTTGCTTCTATGAATAAAAGTGAATTGTTGAATGCAGCCGCTCCAATGGCATAGAGGGATAAAGACCAGACTATAGTGCAGGTGACTCTGATTTGATTAGCGGCCTAGTCAACTGACAGAGTGGCAAAGATAGACTGTAGTTGCTATCACAGGTGGGATGGCATTGACTTGGGGATCTCATATGAAAATCCCTGGTGTATTGTAGAAAGCATGGTCCAACAGGAGGCAGATTGGCTATGGATTGAGCTGCTGCACAGGCAAGGTGATAAACTACAATGTCCTTATTCCATGCCCCTCAAGACATAACCACAGACATCATGAGGTAGGGCAGGAGTGGATAGGACATAATCAAAAAAATCCCCCCGACATAATGAGGACTGAGACCCTCAGGACATCCTTAGGTTCCATGACTGACCCCAGCAGGTTAATGGAATAAGTCTGAGGGGGAAAGGGTGGGGTAGCTGGAAGACTGTGTGGATAATGGGCACTGGGTAGCAGTGTTGAAGAATGATACAGGGGGATCTCAAAAAAGTGATTCGTTAAATGGATTTATCACTGAGAAATATAGTCACAGGAATGCCTTAGAGTATTTATTCTAGTAGATTAAGAAGCATAGTTGCAAAGAATATTTCTGAACTGCTTGTTCATCTAGTGGTTAGTGTCACAGCTTGGCAATTAAAGTATTACTGGTTCAGTTCTCAGTAGCTTCATTAATTTTTTTTGAATGTCATACACCCAAAGGCATTTTATATTATGACCGCCACCGTGAATACTGACTGTCATGTGAACTGAACGTAGACATACTTTTTTCTTTTCTTGCTTTATTTTATTACTTATGTAGATATTTATTTACGATGCAGGAGTAGGACAGTGGTGCAGGAGGTAGGCATCAATGTTACATCATTATTTATGCATTTAATTATGATGGGGCTTGATGTTTGTGCTTCCTAACATGTTCACCTATTTGCTGATGTTCTGAACCTGCTGATTCTTTGCTTGTTTGGCAAAGAATATCTTTAACAGCTTCAGAACTTTCCTGCTTTGATAGAAAGTTAGGAAGTTGGAATGTTGCCTTTGGGTGTTTAGCAGTATAACACTCCAATTACAATCAAAATGAACTCAAGTCACCCATTATAATGAAATTATACTTAGTGAGGAACGGGAACGTGTTACAGCACACTTTGTACACCATTTGGCAAGGCTGTTTGGAGTGCATATACAAAGCAAATATAACAGCTTATGTTTTCCCCACTTTGAGGCATTCACAAACCAACCAGTTAGGATCAGTGTTTATATTATTTATGAATAAGGATACTTTCAGAGTTAATATTAGAACTCCCTTCACTCCTCATTCCACACCTCTCGACTTTGGAAGACTTAACTAGTAGTCCCCCTCCCCCATTTGGATGAACACTGACATCAAAGGCATGCTTCAGTGATTCCTAATACCCTACACTTACGAAACTAAAGTCAAGTTTGAAGATAAGGGAACTCATTTTGGATACTACTATCATTTAGAGGTATAATTGGCAACCATTACTGTTGTCATAAAATGACACTGAAAGTCCTGGGTTAGGTTTAGTGTCTGTGTAATTAATTTCATAATGGAGATGAAGGAGAGTAAGAAAGAAACTGAACTACTCTGTGAGTTTGAGTACGCAACATGTTATGTGTTTTTATCTTTAAGTAAATATTTTTGGGACAGCAAGAACTGATATCAGTAATTCTCTCTTTCTAAATATGGTGAACTATGGGGCACTGTTTTTGGATAGAACAGGTTTGAGTTGTACTCCTTCACCAAAACAATCAATCTCAGCAATGCATCCCAAAAGAGAAAATAATGCAAATGCTCTGTTCCATCACTCAGAAGGACATAAGTGTTGGCTATCAATCCACTGTTTTCAACAAAGTCTAGCCTGCACAAACCTACTAACCACAAAGCATCCAGTTATGACAAAAATGTAAACTTTAACTTGTGCAAATGTAAATAAGAAAATACCTAGCCTACATGAAATTGCAGCTCTTTGAAGACAAGCTGTTAACTAGATGAATTTGGTCAGTACACATAAATAGTTCACTTTATTAAATTACAAAAATATGAAATGTCCATAAAACAACCATTGAAGGACTGCTGAATTCAGCCTCAAAAGAATTTGGTCAGTACACATAAATAATTCACTTTATTAAATTACAAAAATATGAAATGTCCATAAAACAACCATTGAAGGACTGCTGAATTCAGTCTCAAAAAAATAGACTTCATAATATTACAGCTCAGCCAAAGACCATGGCTGCTTAAAGTTCTGTCTCCCCAGGATAATTTAGTATTCCCGTCTGTAATAATTCTTCCAAAGAAAATAATTCTTGCAAGCAATTAAAAATAATTTAGAAAGACTCAAGTGTATGTGAAGTTTGTGGGGTGCAGAAGTCATTCATATCCAGGTGCAACATAAGAAAGTGGCAAGGACTCCAATGATAAAAGGATCACAAATGCTACATTATTCCATGCAAACCCCCTAAATAAGAAGGGGTGACTAAAGCAGAGCTCACAGGATAAGTAGTAACTGTTAAAGAAAATACTGTATACAGGTCTCAAAACAAGAAAAACCAAGCAGTCACTAGTCAGGATGCTGCTTAAAACAATTAGTGAGTAAATCAACAGATGTCAGTGGAACACTTCTTCTCTTCTGGCTGTTCCATTAGGGATTGCCACAGCGGATCATCTGTTTCCATTTCTTCCTATCCTCTGCATATTGCGCAGTCACACCAACCGCCTGCATGTCCTCTCTCACCACATCCACAAACCTTATCTTAGGCCTTCCTCTTTTCCTCTTACCTGGCAGCTCCATCCTTAGCATCCTTTTCCCAATATACCCATTATCCCTCCTCAGCACATGTCCAAACCAACACAATCTCGCCTCTCTGACTTTGTCTCCAAACCGTCCAACCTAAGCTGACCCTCTAATATACTGATTCCTAATCCTGTCCATCCTTGTCACACCCAGTGCAAATCTTAATATCTTTAACTCTGCCACTTCCAGCTCTGACTCCTGCCTTTTTGTCAATGCCACAGTCTCCAACCCATACAACATAGCTGGTCTCACTACCCTCTTGTAGACATTCCTTTTCACTCTTACTGGTACCCATCTGTCACAAATCACTCCTGACACTCTTCTCCACTTCTGGACTCTGGAAGTCTGGACTCTTCTCCAGATGTCAGTGGATCACTGATGCACCATTTCGAGATCAACAGAGGTTATGCTGTACAAAAAAGAAATCTAAAGTATACCAGGTAAAACGAACTCAATAACAACAAAAACTCAATAACAGCAGCACTATTTAGATTAGAAGACCAGGAAACAGCTTCCCAAATTGGGCAACCTGAATAGTAGTGGCAATGAGGCCTCTAATTTAAGAAATATTGGGATGGGTAAGGAGTTGCTTCCTAGTGAGTTTCACTGTTCCCTATTTAAGTAAACACAAATACATACGTGGTGTTAGGTTTCTACCACTAGAGGGTCCACAGTTAGGAGAAATGTGTCAATCTGTTTCTTTGTGAGACAAAGAATGGGTTTAAATTGACAAGATCTGCAGCTGAAGCCATCTCTAATGGGATTATACTGCTTTAGCTCAGTACCCTTGTTGACATAGCGAATGTTGTTTCAAAAATGGCACACAAAATTCTGGAGGTCTGACTGTTTCAAACCAGAAAAGCATTTAGATGAGAATACTGGATTTTATTAAATTAAATTACTTAATTAAATTTACTAAGGTAGAGGTCTGATCAAATTTGTAGTCACAGGCATGGTTACATACACAGTAACAACAGTAAAATAAGATTAAAGGTATATATAAATTATAAAGTACAGTGACAAAACATAACAGATGTACAAAATATACACATATTTACAAGAAGGTTTAAAAAGAAGTAGGATCATGAGTATACAATGCATAATACAGGTGTTTCGGGGGATGATAATATGGTCCATTCAAAAATACGGTCGGAAATTTTAGTAGTGAAAAGAGGAGAAATTGTAGAATACTAAGGAATACAATATTAGAGCTAATAACAGGAGAAATAGTTATTAGATATATAGGAGGGAATGGATAGGGCAGATGGGGAAGCACTAGGTTTATATGTTGGAGAGTTTAGGAGATTAACCAGCCAAGGTTTTTTGGGATGAATGTAATACTGCAACCATAGGAGTTAGCTACATGCTCTGTGTTCTGACATGTACACATATACTGCTTAGTTACATATTGTCTGATTTCAGTAACATCAGAGGGCAATGACTGCCACAGTTTAGGAGCATGAACAGAGAAGCTGTGGTCTGTGGAATGATGTTCACTTGATGGAGTTATGAGGGTAGGGTCATTAGTGGATAAGATTCTTAGGCTGTATTCGGGGTTGGATAAAGTTAGTCTCATATGGGGCATGGTGTGCCTTGTTGTAGGAGTTTGAAAAGAATGGAGCCAAGAAGGAGGCTGGCACTGCATTGCATTTGCCTTCTTCAAGGCGCTGCAATGATGTTCACACCAACAGAAGGTGGTGATGAAATGGCAGATTTTATTACAAAGAGACTGTAAGGTGGCAGTGTTTTTTTTTTTTTTTGTAAGGCAGTAGTGTTTTTTGCAAGGCAGTGGGGAATAAGGGTCTAGTTGTGCAAGCACAACACCTTTGATTAGGCTACTCTAGCAGGCTATCAGAGGAAATCAGATATCTCTTGGGCCCAGAATAGGAGGTAGTTGACTTTGGATCTAATCTGACTTTCTAAACGTGGTCTTGGAAGTTGAAGGATTGGCCAAGCCAGTTGCCAAGGTACCTAAATGATGGGGTAAATTCAATTAGGTTATCTAAATCTTTGATATAGAGAGGGTTACTGGCTTTAGTGAGTCTTTTCTTTGTGCCAAATAGCATGGATGCATTATTTAGGGTTGAGGAGTATTTTCAAAATAAAGCCAATTGTTTATTTGTAGACGCTCAGCCCGAAGATGATTTTGGATGATTGTGAGACAAGCTGGAGCTACAGATAATCAGGTCATTAGCATAAAGGTGGAGCTGTAGATGAGGTAGGTCTAGAGGCAATTTATAAAAATGGAGAATAGTACTGGTGCAAAATTGATCCAAGAGGAACCCCTGAAAGAGCACAGACTGTATCTGATAAGGCAGGCCCAGTTTTAACAGCCCCCACATTACTGAAGTCAATCACTATGAGAACATCAAAGATTTGAAAAGATCACTAAGCAAGTGAGTGAGTGGTGAGCTAAACATCTGGGAAGAAATAATGATATGAGTCAGAAACCAGTTTGTTAAACAACAGTAAATTAACCCAGGAATGGCTGCAACATCACAGAATTTTAAATCAGGCAAACCATTACACAAGTCATGCAGCCCTATAATGAAAGATATTTAGGGAAAGGGAGAGGGCAAGGAGAAAGGAATGCGGCCCCCTACAATCTCTACACTAAAAGCAAGCAGGACATCAACTATTTTACAGTTCTTAGAACACATGAATTGGAAAGGCCAGAAGGAGAGCTACCACAATTGTACAGTTATTACCTAGACAATTATTTGTGCAATTGTTGCTGTGTAATTCCACTTAAGTAAAGCAGTTCTCAGTAAATCTCAGTGCCACGAAGGTAATTCCAGGACACATCTTCTTGGACATGTTTTTTTCCCTTTAAAGTGGAGAGGCAGACCAGCAAATGAGGCTTAAAGACCCAGTGATCCTTGTGATTAGATTACTTGCAGTGTGGAGATCAAAGTAGGAAAGTGAGATATATATCGTATAAAGCCAAAATTAAACAGAAAATGTGTCCATCTCCCTAAGCCATCCACGAAGTGCTACAGCTACAGTTGTAAAGCTGACTTAGGATGTCTAAAACTGTGCTGTGTCTTATATGTTTTCTGTTTTTCAGGCATAATCATTTTAAACTGACAAAGATTACAGCAGCGTGTTACAATAGAACAAGACTCATCACAGCTTCATCTTTTTAAAAATAAATAAGAAAAGAGGATTATTTTCAGAGACTTCTCTTGTCTGCATCATGTCCAACCATTTGAATTCTATCAAATCTAAACAAAAACAAACAGGTTGGGTTTGGTTTCCTAGTATTAGTTCTGCTCTTTTTTAATGTCATGGTTTACCCAACAGCTGTGTACTTAGCAAATACAAATTGGTTTGACTTGTAGCACAGGGAAAATAATTGCCTTAAAGCATATATCATGTGGAATATAATTATTCTGCCCATTAGCCTAGTCTTTAACAGGTACTACTTTCTGCCTATAACATATGCATTAAAAAAAGATCTAAGGCAGTACAATCTAATTTGTTTTATTTTATTTCAGTTTGTTAAGTGAACTAGAGAAATCGATCATATCTGACCAATTTCAGTTACAGCCCAGGACTAAAAATGTGCATTTTAACAAACAGTAAAACATCACTGTTGCTATTTTCTAAGCATAGTAATGCTCTCTGGATGGGCGGCTGCGGTGGTGCAGCGGTTAGTGTTGTCACCTCACAGCAACAGGTTCCCTGGTTCGATCTTCAGCTGGGTTCCCTGGTTCGATCTTCAGCTGGGGTGCCTTCTGTGTGGAGTCTGCATGTCCTCCCTGTGGTCGCGTGGGTTTTCTCTGGATGCTCTGGTTTCCTTCCACATCCCAAAGAAATGTAGGTGAATTGGACACTCTAAATTGGCCCTAGGTGTGAGTGTGTGCATGTGTGTGCCTTCTGTGGAAGGTTGGGTGCTGGGCTGGCAACTCAACACTGTAAAACTCCACTGCCAATCATGAGTGGACAGGTGATCCGCTGTGGCGACCCCTAACCAGGAAAAAGCCAAAAGAAGAAGAAGTAATGCTCTCTGGATGCCTTATACTGAAACAACAGACCTTCAAGAAGTTATGCATTTCACAACACTACTGTGGTCCTAGAATACCAACACTGCTTACATATTCTTGAAAACAAAGATCTTACTGCTCTCTTTTACTTGCTTGTGCTATAGTTACCACCTGTTCCCCTCTTTGCGAGGGACAGTTCTTTAGGCAGTTGTGTCTTGTGAAAAAAAACTAAAAAAAAAATGACAAATGTCCTGAGATTTTAGGACAAAAAAATATTTCTTAAGTTTTAATAGTTGCATAAAATAATTATTTTGTAACTGAAAACACATAAATTAGGGTTACCACCTGTCACACTTTGCGAGGGACTCTTTGGGCAGTTGTGTCCTGACAAAAACATGTAAAAATGGCAAATGTCCTGAGATTTTAGGACAAAATTATTTCCTATATTTTATGTAATAGTTGCATAAAACAGTTATTCTGTATCTGAAATACCTAAATGTTATAAGAAGCAGAATAAGCAATTAAAATGCTACAAGAATAAGCTTTTATTTAGGCACAAAAGTTAAGTTATATCCTTTGTACTGGCCGTGGATATGTGTCAGCCTGTAAAATCTGATGTTTGTACCAAAAATGTCCCACTTTAGCCATTTGAAAAGGTGGCAACCCTAAATGTTATAAGAAGTCGAATAAGCAACTCAAATGCTACACGAATAAGCGTTTTTTTTAATTTTTTATTTATTTATTTATTTTCAAAAAGTGAAGAATTTCTCTGTCCTTTGTACTATCATGGGTATGTTTTGTCCTGTACCATCGTCTCCCAAAGCATGTCCCACTTTGGGCATTTGAAAATGTGGCATTTCTAACTTGTGCCCTTTTTCATTTAGTTATCTTTGAAAATATATTTATAAGCATGGGAGGTGAATGTTATAGACAATCGTTGTAATATTAATTTTTTGATTGGCTCGCCAAGAGTCAGTATTATAAGACCTTTGGAACTGTGTAGCCAAGTATTTCCCATGAAATCACGGCATGTAAACAAACTGGTAGGCGCCATTCAAAGAAGTAAGGATACAAGCTAAAAAATATAAAGTTGTTTAATACTGTTGTGCATCCAGTTCCAGCAACCCGTTATTGTAGTGTCATGAAATTCTACGCTCGTTTTCAAGTTAAAACAAATATTTGGTTTTATTTTGTTTGTTTACCTGTTTCTTTCTTCAGACATAGCGTTCTGAACTTCATTAGATGCCTGGATGACTGAATTAATAGGGAAAGTTGCAGTCGATAAAACTGACATAGAATTTCCTTGCTGGAACCTGCAGAAGCCCGCATTTCCGACAAAACCAAAGTTGGGATGGACACTGGCAACCTTTTTAGAACCCGAACCGATACCACAAGTGTGAACTAGTCTGTATTGTTCTATGTACGCGCTTGCATCCGAGTAATGTTTGAATTTAAAACCCAAACTGCCTTTGAAAGTGTCAGGTGCCCGTCTATTTAACTGGGGAGGTGCACTTTTGCTGTTTGTTCTTCTGCAAAACGTCTCTGTTCTGCAACTGTTGGCCGAAATCCAGCCACCAAATGAGTCTTTCGGCTTTTTATACTGGTCTAACGTCTCAGAGTTATCTCTTACATTCAGGTTTTCTAGTTCCAGCAGAGTATTAACTGCACGTCTTTCTAATGCTGTATCACAAGTCAAAATCGTCTGTGCTTTACGGGCAGTTAAATTTCTTATCTCACTGTTCATTAGCCCAATACTGACAGTGATTTAACTGCTGTCATAACAAATAACAATTTATGTTGTAAAGACGCATAATGATAAATTCCTCACATACTTTTTTTTCATTTCCCACGTTGTCACTAGTGTTGCTGCGCTTGCGCAAACGTTAAGGCGCTCTGAAATGCTTAGCAACAGTAATCTGTAAACACTTCGGTAGACAATAGACAATCAAAAATCAAAGCAGGATTGCCTTACACTAGACCTCTCTTTTTACTCAGTAATAGGTGGTCTACAAATATTAGATCCCATATAGTTATTAAATGCTTGTATAGACTGAGTTTAGTGAATTAACAAGTTATATATAAATACAAAGCTGTAACCCTGTTAAGAAAAATCAAAAAGTGCTTCCTGTATATATATATACATATATATATATATATATATATATATATATTGTGTGTGTGTGTGTGACAGAGAGAGAGACAGACAAAAATAAAAGCAAATAAACACTATAACTGCAGTGGAACCGTATACTACTCTAGAAGCTTAACGATGTGCATAAATTAAATGGAGACGCATGACAGTGTTTCTATCCATACCCCTTTTTTCACATGAGGTCAGGGTGTCACTTCAACAAATTATCTACAGCCAAGTTTTACACCGCTGTGTGAGTAGCACTGTCGCGGTAGTTTTTCCACCTCACACACACCTATGACCAGTTTAGAGTGTCCAGTCCACCTACACCATGTCTTTGGAATGTGGAAGGAAACCCATGCGAGCATAAGAATTACATGCAGGCGCCACACAGAAGGTAACCGAGCCTAGAATCAAACAGGTGAACCTCTTGTTACAGGGCTTCAACACTATCCGCTGTGTTACTGTACTACCGAACAACAGGAGCAGCTCAAACAAGAATAGTGGTGGATAAGAATTGGATCAAAACTTTAATGGAATCCAGCAAGGCACACAGCAGATATAAGGTATTTCTTATGAAGGGCAGGAGGAAAAAAGGAAATACTCTGCTGGTTAAATTATAGATAAGTCTTTTGGCACCCAGGCATAAACATCTACCTGTCACCCCCTCCTACACACACACAAAAAAAACGTTCACAAGAATAAAAAGAAAGAAAAAGTTGGGGGGGGGGTGGAGGTAAAAAGCTTCAGCTTAAACACCTACAAACAGCTTCTCTGTCTCTTCTCTCTCTCTCCTCCTCTCCCTGCCTGATTCATCATTTTTAGATGCATGAAGAACCAGTTATTAATCATGCTGTAAGCTTTTTAGATGAAACTGTTAGTAATTGCTCAACATTTTACCCATTTGTTCCACATTGTGAGAGGTAATAGGTTCATAGGTGTTCACTAGGCTAACAGCCACAAAGGCCTCTTTAAGCCTAGCCATGCATCCAAAATCTCTGACGAGTTCTGATATCCCTGATAAATATAAGCATGGGCCTGGGAGATGAACCATTTACAGGTTACCTGTTTGCATCAGAGACATAGGTGCTAAACCAGAGATGAATTTCTGGTTACCCATACAATTGTCCAAGTTGCACTTGTATTGGATTAGGGAGGAACTCTGCTTCACAAGGATGGGGAGCCTGTTCCATAGACATGGTAGTCTCTGGGATACATACCTATCTCTCCAGCAGGTTTTATTTATATCACAGGCAAGGTTTAAGTCTTTAGAATGGGTAATTCTGGTACTGTTTGTTTTGTGGATATGCAGGAGGTCCATTAGAGTGGGGTCTGACAATGCCCTGTATGCCAGGCATAGATCTCTCCTCAAAAGCCTGTAGAAGACAGAATACAGGGATAGGGCCTTGAGGTGGTCTGCATAGGACATATTATTTATGCCCTGTATTATTTTAGTGAGGAACCTCTGTGGATGTTCCAGTTGTTGGATATGCCTGGTTAGGTACATGCCAAAGGGGGCTTTGTACTCAATGATAGGTGTGATGAATGCCAAATACAGTGGAATGAACAATGACTTCCTTAGACTTAGATGCCATACCTTTGTTTATAAGTTGCGCAACATAGAATGATTTCCTCACCACTGTAGACACATGATGATTGAAGGCTAGATTATTATCTATGTGTGTCCCTAAATCCCTGACTACTGACTGGGTTAACTCTAAGGGGTGTGTTGTCAATATGATACTTACCAGGGATGGATAACTTCCCAAAGGATACTATTATGCATTTCTTGGCATTTAGTTTTAGTCCATGACTCTGACACCAATTGTTTGTCTGTGTCAGCCCCTCCTGGAGAACGTTTGTGTCAGTTTGAGACTCGATGACAGCTCAATGACAACTCCTAATTTGCAATCATCTGCAAGTTTAGTCAGCCAAAGATCACTGACATTGGCCTTGACTTCTGAAAGGAGAGGTCCAAGGACTGATCCCTGAGGGACTTCACTTGTGACTGGCCTCTTTGTAGAGGTGGACTCCCCAATTCTAACTTCCTGGGTCCTGTCTGTAAGCCAGTTGTCTATCCACCGGGTGACATACGGGTTTGCACCTAACTTCTTGAGTTTGTCAACAATGCCTGAGTGGGTTATTGTGTCAAATGCCTTGGCTAGGTCAAGGTAGGCAGTATGAACGATTTTGCCTTCAACCATTGCTTTGGTGACCTTCTCAAAGAAGTTCACCAGGTTGAGTAGGCATGATTTGCCCTTTACGAAACCAAACTGGGTTGGGTCCAGTGTCTGGAGATTTACTATATCTCTGTTGATCATCTCCATGATAATTCTATCCATGGCTTTACATATAAAACTAGTGAGACTTTTGGGTCTGTAGTTTCCAGGGTCTGTAGATGACCCACCTTTGTGTAGAGGGATGACTGTTGCCTTTCTCCATTCATGAGACACAAAGCCTGTTTGGAGGCTACAGTTAAATAGTAATTCCAGTGGCCCTGATAGGTCATGTTTCATGCTATTTAGCAGGCATCATGAGATATTGTCTGGGCCCATTGATGCAGCATTCTTGGTCTTAGAGAGAGCATTAAGGACCTGTTCCCTAGTGATAGCAGGGGGAGTTATATTTGATGATATTTCCTGGGGGAAGTTTGAGGAGGAGAGAGGAGTAAAGTTGAAGCTGAATTTATCAGCCAGGAGGTTTGCTATATCTTCTGGCTCAGTATAGGTGGCTCCATTTACAATGAGCTCTGCACACATTTGTGTATTCCCTTGAGGTTGCAGACATAGCTAAAAAATGGTTTGTGGTTGTCCTTAGCCTGGGAGGCCAAACTTAACTCAGATTTGGCTTTGGTAGACTTTATTTGTTCTCTGAGTTGTTTGTTTAGTTTAATGAGAGTGCTTTTATCCTGCTGGGGCTGCACCTCCTAACTTTTGCCATGATTTTCTTCCTCCTGTTATACATCCAATTGATTCTGTGATTCCTCTAGGGTGGTTTGTTTTTTGAGTTAGTTCTGTACTTCTTCCTGGTGGGTACAGGTGCCTCTATACAGCTATTAACATCTTGTATATGGTTTCTGTTAACAGTTCTGCACAGGCAGAAGTGTTCTCAGGGTTTATAGGGGCTTGAAACTTTGCTAGGTTCTCACTTAATAGCAGGAGGTTAGCCTTAGGATACTTCCTGAATATTCCCAGTTTAGCTGGGGGTCCAGAATTTATTTTTACTTCAAAGGAGACAATTTTGTGGTCTGACCTTACCAGAGAAGATGCTACACTAGGGGATGTGCAGTACTCTCCCATATTAGTGAGGACCAGATCCAGTATGGTTGCACCCCTGGTCGGTGTATTGACTATCTTGTCCAGGGAGTTTGTGTTTACAAAATCCAGGAATCTCTGTGCATGTACATTTGATGTTTGTATAGGATTCCCAGCTAATAGTGAGGTAATTAAAGTCACCCATGAATATGGTATCGGGACGGATGGTTAGTTTTTCTAATAAGTTGAAATACATGGTATGGGTTTCCTGGGTCATAGACCTATAGCTTGCAAGAAAGTGGTATTGGATTTTACCTATGGTGATTTGAATATAGAGCAGCTCAAGTGCATTGTCCTGTTTGACCAGCCTTGAAAGTATATTTATTTTTGAGACACCTCCACCTTAAGTCCCAGCCTGTGAAGTAGCTGGTCTAAATGAGTGGAAGACCTTATAACCCTGCACTGTTGATATGCTGTCCACGGCTTTAAACCATGTTTCTGAGACCACACAGACATCAGCATTCTCTAGGGTAAAGACAGTTTCCAGGGAGTTGAGCTTTTTTGTTTAGGCTCCTAGCATTGAGCAGTAATACCTTTAGATTTTCTTGGTTTTTATTTGCTATGTTGGAAGTACTTTCAGTTTGGCATTGCCTAAAAAAGGCACTATGGGGGAAGACAATGTTTTAGCTAATATTCAAAAGCCTACAGGGGAGAGGTGCTGACCATCCCTGGCAAAGCAGAGTGGTCTGTTGACCATCTCCTTCCATGCTGACAAATATTACACCCCCCCTAGAATGACACCAGAAACTAAGCCAATTATTAAAGTCAATCATCTTTTGTTTGTATTGTAGCATCATCCTTGGAGAAGGTAAAATGCTGCTCAATGCTAGGCTCATACCAGCCTGAGACACATATTCTAAAAGCTCTATGATGTCTCTGTTCATATAGTCTAGGGAGGTATGTCTCAGGTCATTTACTCCCACATGGACTATGATTGAGTCATATTGGTAATTGTGATCCAGTGACCTGATTGCATGCATAATGTGGCAGATCCTAGCCCCTGATAAGCAAATGGCCGTAACTTTCTCCTTACTCAGCCTGGTGTAGGGAGAGATATCAGTGTGTCTCACAATGGAGTCGCCAATGACTAGATTATTTTGTGACTTGCCTTATGAGCTTAGAGGTAGAAGCTCCACAAGATGTAGCTTTATGTGTTGATGTGGGTACTGTTTTGAAAGAGTGCGTTTAGGGCTGCTGAGGGTATTTCTTATGTGAACTTTGTCTAGAAGGTTTTGTGGTTTAGGAAGGTTACATGTAAATGCTTCAGTATATGTGGGTCTATATGTCTGCTTTGAATTGTGCGTGATGGGTGCAGCATGTGTACTATTGCAAAACCTTAATGACATTAGGAGTACTTTCATGTGAGAGCTTTGCCTCCAGTGATGTTGTGTAAATACATCTCTCACATACCATATCAGTTTGTTTTAGAATTCACTGGTTGTTAGTAAACATGAGTCAATTTCTTCATTGCCTCAGAATGCCCATATCCACCAAGCTGGTAACGGAGACAGTACGAAAGTTCATATCCATGGCAACAGACCCTTTTTTATTGATTAGACTGTTGGAGTGAGAATATCAATCACTGTCAGGAGTATCCAGTTTGCAACTATGTGGACAATGCATGTCACTGCAAACTATTTGTCCTGTGTGCAACTAGATATTGGAGAAGTTTCAGTTGTGCTTTTACAGGAAAAATGTCACTCAAGGTGTCTGAGTTTGTACAGAACACTGCCAAACACTTGAGGGGGAACTAATATGTAGACCCTGAAAATTTAAGGATGAAGTATTTAGGCAGATATTCTGAAGTTAGAAAGAAATCAAGCAGTACTTACTGAAAACAAAGAATTAGTGTGTCAAGAATGATGAAAAGAGGGGAGTCGTATGAATGGCTACTGCCTAGCTACTACTAATGCTGGCCTCACCAGAGCTTCACTCTGTTGGGATACAATACTCCGTTGCTTCTTCTACCACCAGAAGCAAAATGCTTCACATGATTCACATTTTTAAGAAGAAAGGTTATATGCTTGCAAGTCTATTGGCAGTATTGGAAATCATAGTGCTTGCTATACCTCTCAAATGTCCTGATTTTTGCAAAATGTCCAGATATTTGCCTCATATTTTTACTCTGACTATACCTCATAAAATATGTTTTTCTGGCAAATCATTGGGGATTGATGTCACTAAATAATGACAGATATTTCAGTTTCAGACTTCATATCCTAGAAAAAAATGCACGCTAATGCAAAAACTGTTATTCTATCAACTTTATAAGATTATAAGAGCAATAATTAAAATCCGTCTCTGATTTTGGACCTTTGTCCCCAATTGCTTTTGTCTTTGTCCTGATTTAGTGCACTGAGGCTGAAAGTTATGCTGCTTGCATACCTGGAAGTTAGTGACAGAT
Source organism: Protopterus annectens (assembly GCF_019279795.1). Taxonomy (NCBI): domain Eukaryota; kingdom Metazoa; phylum Chordata; order Ceratodontiformes; family Protopteridae; genus Protopterus; species Protopterus annectens. The sequence goes on along the minus strand of NC_056744.1, from coordinate 1,132,877,216 downwards.
CAGAAGCTTATGCTGACAGTCACCCCCCCCCCTGACAAAAAGATAAATCCTGGGATTCAGCCTACACAAAGTTTACATTGTGTGTGGTGATATGCAGCGAGTAGCAGTGCTAATTATATATTCATGCCACACACCATGTTTAAACATAAATAAGTGCAGTTTCATGACTGGCAACAGTGTGGCCAGGCAAGAAACTGTGTAAATCAACACAGATAGCAATCCTGTTTATATCAGAGCACAGTCAGTTAGTGTGTTCGTGCGGAATGCCATAGTGATCACCAGGGCTTTACATATAAGTTTCCATAGCTGTCAATCACTTAGTGCAAGAAATCTGGACAAAGCCCAACATAATGAGGGGGTGGCAATAGTCAATAAATAGGGATGGATTCTGTATATTTGCACCTTTAAACTTAGAAATGTGCTAGAATAACAAGGTTTTTGTAAGATACATTTTCTCTTGTTTGAAAATATTTTTATTCATTTTCAAAAAGAAAAACATGTATACAGGTTATTTATGACAGTGAAGTATTTACAAATTATTTAAACAGGTTAGCTAAAAGCAGTAAACAGATATCAACATTAAAACCAAAATAAAGTATTTACAAGGTTGTCTATTATTGACATATGATCGACTTTCTATACAATTGTTTCCCAATTATAATTTGCTACAGTCATTACTCTCCAGTATTTCAGTTACTTTTTGCCATGCTATATATAATGATGTAGTTCTTTCAGTTCTTCCTTTAATAGTGTTCATTTCCAATTGCGATACTGCTGACACCATATTCCTGTATTGCTTAACATTTTCTGAAAGATTTGAAGTCTGAAACTCAAATGTATGCAATTATTTAGTGACATCTGTCCTGAGATCATCACAGTAAGACGCTGTCCGGTTCGATTCTCAGTTAGAACGTCTTCTGCATGGAGACATGCATGAATGGGCATACCTTCGTTGAAGGTTGTGCGTCAGGGCTGGTAACTCGGCACGTAAAAATCAACTACCAATCATTAGCGGACCAGAGTTCTGCTGTGGCGACCCCTAACTGGGAAAAGCCGAAAGACACAACAAGTCCTGAGATCATCCTAGTGATATGGCAGAAAGCTGCAAATTTTATAAGGAACACTCCAGCGATATGTCAGAAAACTGCAAATTTTATAAGAAAAATACCAAAAGATATTGGCAAAATTGTCGACATACTGGGAAAATCTGGACAGTTGAGAGGTATGTGTATATGGTCCAAACACAGTACAGGACAGTGTATACAGTGCAAAGTATTGTGAAATCCCATTCTTGGCATTCTGTACCAATGTTGTGTAAATGATCTATAAGGGTACATGGACTGCCATGTAAAATCAACACTCAGGTGAAGTGTGTATATTAAATAGAGACTTACAGATGAATTGTAGGAATGAACATAGGGAAAGAGGACAGGTGAAACAACCTAATGTACAGCAGATGAGGGCATGTCAATGGAAGACAGTTGTAGCAGTAACACAAATCACATACCACTACAGTATAGTAGGGACTGCACAATGAAAATGTGTATTATGTGACTGTCACACAATGTGACATAACTATGGGGAAGATGTCCTTAAATGAACAATGCAGAGGACATCTATCAGGGATAGGGTGTGTTTTGCGAATCTGTGCAAACTGATTTGCCTGAATATGAGTGTAATTTCAGCAGAGGTCTCCAGCAAGTGGGACACATGTGAAGGCTCATGGACAAAATTAAAAGAAGTACACACAGTCATGGACAATATCAGAATAACACCACTAGTAATCGCATGTCTCTAACATAACACATGTGATTTAGAGTGAACAGAGATGGTTCTGCACAAACTCACTTGTATAACTATTATGACATGTCCGCACTCTATGAGGGTAATCATGCACACTGTTCTGGTGCTGTAACATCTGATGGAGGTGTTAGGAGGGCCACCGCTATACCTGTACTGTGACATTATAGTCAATACAGGCTAGATGACTGGTGTGGATGGCGTATATATATATATATATATATATATATATATATATATATATATATATATATATATAGTGTGTGTGTGTGTGTATGGCACAGTCCAAACTGTCACAAATGTTACCCATGCCATTAATGTTGTCAAACAGCTATGTATATGTACTGTGTGCATCGCCGGAACAGGTATCACACATGCATCATATGTAACAACTTGATGGGGTCTCCACAGCCTCAGACAGTAATGTTTATGCTATGAAAAGAATACTTGGTATTGCCAATAAGATGTGTGACAGTTCACTGTGGCAAAGATGGTACATTTCAGTTACACATCACTGGAAGGTGTGTAGTGAGGTACATGAAGAAGGATGCATTGTACTCAGTTATTGGTGTGATGAAGGCCGTGAAGTATGGAGGTATTATGGCCTGTGATGTGGATGTACTTCACATAGTAGTTGTGCTACATACATGGGAGTAGTCAGCACTGTGGCTACATGCTGGTGGATGTTCCACATGCCATCTACACAGGACACAGGTCACATACCTATTGGTCTGATTATAGGGTGTGATGTCTACATTATACTTGAGTTGTGTGTTTGTTTCCCTGACGTAACAAATCCCCCTATCTTTTTGTGTCATTGCGGATGTTGTCATGGCTGTGGCAGCAATCTTTGCTGTGTGTTGATACTGTCTCTGTTACGCAAATATCACAGTTGGAGTCAATGATTGCCCACAATCTGTAGTCCTTCAGACAGCTGTTTAGACACAGGTTATGTATGTCATTTGTGATGTCTGTGACTTAAATAATGGACAGGAAAGGGCCTAGCAGACAGCAGTGATGTATGGACCTGATCACTGGACTTGAGATATAGTTCACTTCACACATTTCAACATATTTTGATGCCATGTATGTGATACAGTGATCTCCTCACTTTGTGATATAGGTGTTTATGGCCACATCTGACAGTATTGAGTGAATACCTCAGTGTGGATTTGTGTCAAATGGCTTGGGCTTGTCAAGTTCAAAAGGATGATAATGTTGTCATCTCTGACCTCTTTGAGGACATCTAACAGATGTAGCAGACATGATATAGCATTAACAACTCATGCAGGTCTATTGTACACAGCTTGGTTATTACTAGTCTCCATTTAGTAAAAGGTCCATGATGACATGTTAGTCTACATCACAGATGAGGAGAGGCAGGATGTGTCTATACATGCATGCATCGCATGCTGTCCCCCAACTCACATGGATGCATATTGATGTACACCCTTCTGCAGAATACAGTCTGTGTGGAGGGTGTGTCGAAGTGTGTATTCAACCGTGACAGGAAGGTGTATGTGCTAAGTCAGGAATAGGTGATCTGTGATGTTGTCACAGCACATTGATTCTGTGTGATAGGCTTGAATGAAGGTAAGACAGTGCATACTGGCTATCCTGATCTGGCCTAGGGTTTGGACACAATCCCCATGCAGGTATCATTGAGAAACTCTCTCAGCTGAAGTTTAACCCTTATATCACTATATGGGTAACCAATTGGCTCACCAATAAAACACGTACTGTGAAAAATAGTAAATCAATCTGCATCACTAGAGCTGTCACTCTTGGTGTGCCCCAGGAATCTGTGCCCCTTTACTATTTTGAATCTATTTCTCAATAGTTCAGGCTAAAATATATGGCCTTTGGCTTACTACATTTGCTAATCCTTGCAAAATGGGAACAATCACTGAGTCTACCTATGATGATAATATACTACAGGAGGTATAATACAGACAAATGATTGGTGATAAAGCCACACGGTCTACAAATAAATGAAAAAATGTGTCTTTATTTTGTCCTTCTGTAGAGTGGAATTCCCTGCTAATTACAGCATTGACAACAGCTGCACTATGCTGAAACCCAGTGATGGAAGCACTAGGAACACATACATAGCTAGCAATCTAAATTTCGACCACCAAGTGTCCACACTGGTATTGAAAGCCTATGTTGTCTGCATCATAAGCCATGCCATTGTATTCAGATATGAGGATTATATTACAGCACTATACTCGAACCTCATCAGAACACTAATAGAGTATAATGCTCTTTTTTGTATGTACCTTATCAGACACATGCAGCAGCTGGAGAGACCACAAGGGATTTCTCACCAAGAAAATATAGGGCCTAAAAACCATGCCATGATGTATGTGGATAGACTGAAAGCTGTGTCACTGTAATCGGGATTGCTTAGGATGAGGTGACATCTGCCTGGCCTCCAGGCCAGTGTCTGTCTCTGTCCTGGTGGGAATAGGGCACATGCACAAATCAGATATAGCTAATGACATCAACAGTGTCTGGTGAGGAGAATATGGTAATAGCAGTGTCCCACATGCTGGTGAAAAAGGTTCTCTGTAATGTCAAGCAAGAGCACAGACACACACCTCAGTTGATTGCAGTGAGAATAGAACCTCTACCTAAGTACACAGACTACAGAACAATGTATTTAAGATGAGTGTCACAGCTCAAGTCTGAATTGGAGTGTCTCAGACAACATTTTATAGCTGATGACTTCAGCAGTGTCTCTTGTGGAGAATATGGTAATAACAGCGTCCCACATGCTGGTGTAAAAGGCTCTCTCTAATGTCGAGCAAGTGCACACACACACACACACACACACACACACACACACACACACACACACACACACACACACACACACACACACACATCTCAGTTGACTGCAGTGAGAACAGAACTCCTACCTATCTAAGGTACACAGACTACAGAGCTCAGTACTTTATGCAAGGGCCACAGCACAAGTCTGACTTTTATAAGGCTGCACCACAGCTTATATTGGATGACATCAGCACGTGCATGTTGGAGAGAAGCTGTTGGGAGGCCTGCATGAAATGGATGTGTAGGATTGGGAAAGTGTCAAAATACTGTCAATTCATGGGACTGAAGTAGTAACTGTAGGATACACACTTATGCTCTTATAGCTAGACATACATATACACACACAGTTGACTATAGTGAGAACAGCACCCCTACCTATCTAGGTACACAGATTACAGAGCTCATTACTTTATGCAACCACCATGGCACAATTCTGACTTTTACAAGGCTGCATGACAGCTTATAGTGGATTACATCAGCAGTGCATGTTAGATTGAAGATGGAGGTAGGCCTGCATGAAATGGATGTGTAGGCATGTGCAGGTGTCAAAATACTGTCAATTTGTAGGATTGGAGTGGTAATTGAAGGATACACACATATGGTCTTCTGGCTAGACACAAACACACACACATACACATACACACATACACACACACACACACACACACACACACACACACACACACACACACACACACACACACACACACACACACACACACACACACACAGTTGACTGCAGTGAGAACAGAACCCCTACTTATCTAAGTAGACTGACTACAGAGCTCAGTACTTTATGCAAGCACCATGGCACAAATGAAAATTTTACAAGGCTGCAGGGCAACTTACAGTGGATGACATCAGCAGTGCATGTTGGAGAGAAGATGGAAGGCTTGCATAGGTTCATAGCTTCATAGGTTCATAGGAGGTTACTAGGCTAATGGCGCTAGGGCTTTTACAAGCTTAGCTGTGTAAAAACCCAAGTACCCTAACTGAGCATAGTTAGGTCATTGTTAGCAGGGTGATTTTGTGATCAGCAGCAACTGCCTCTGTCCATGAGGGACATAGGTGCCACCCCTGGAGTGAATTTACACTCACCCATTCAGTTAAGGTTGTGCTTGAATGGGGTCATTAAGGAGCACTGCTTCTCATGCAGTGAGAGCCTATTACAGAGGAGTGGCAATTGCTGGGAGATATATCTGTCTCTCCAGCATGGTCTGTGTATGTCACATGCTAGGTTGAGATCTCTGGAGTAAGTTATTCTTGTCCCATTTGATTTGCATTTCCAGTAGGGCAGGGTCTGAGACTATTCTGTAGGTCAGGCATAGGTTGCCTGTCAGCAGCTTGTATTATGCTGAGTACAGTGACAGCTCTTTCAGTCTTTCCATGTATGTCATGTTTTGGAAGCCCTGGATACTCCTGGTCAGAAACCTCTGTGTTTTCTCTAGTTTCTGCAGGTGTCTGGTGAGGTCCATAAAGAAGGGACCATTGTACTCAATTAGTGGTCTGATAAGGGTCAAGTACAGCAGAGCTATGACCTCCCTGGTCTTGGATGTGATGCCCTTATTTATAAGGTGCACAAGGAAGAATGCGTGTCTTACTATTATGGACACATAGTGATTGAGGTTTAGATTCCTATCAACCTGAGTTCACAAGTCTCACACCATTGAGCTTGAGCTTACAGGGATGCTATGTATATCATAATTAACATGGCTACTGCTTTGCCAAACAGGATAATGAGGCATTTTTTTGAACTGTTTCAATCTATAAGTTTGGCACCAATCATGTCTGTGTTAGACCTTTCTGTAATATGTTAACATCGTTGTGGGACTCTATATGATTGTGCCCAGTTGACAGTCATTAGTAAACTTGGTAAGGCACAGGTTTTCTTCCCTCACCTGGACTTCAGAGAAATATTTTCCAAATAGTAGTGGGCCCAGCACAGACCCTTGTGGTACTCCACTGGTAACTGATCTACTGGTGGAGGTGGTCTCCCCAGCTTTGACTGTGCATTCTGTCAGTGAGCCAGTTGGCTACCTATCTAGTAATGTATGGGTTAATCCCCAGATAGGAGAATTTTCTCTATGATACCTGATTGGAGGATTGTGTCAAAGGCCTTGGCTAAATCAATGATAGGCAGTATGTCCTATTTTCCCTCATCCAGGGCATTGGGGTCACTATCAAAGAAGCCCACTAGGTTTAATAAGCAAGATCTGCCCTTGACAAAACCAAAATGGTTTGGGTAAAGAGTGATGAAGGTCATCTATGCCCCTGTGGATATCCATAATGATTCTTTCCATGCCTTGCAGATAAGCCTTGTTAGGCTTATGAGTCAATAGTTCCCAGGTTAATTGATGGATGTGTAGGCATGTTCAACTGTGAAGATAGTTTTGGTTCTGCATGTTACCAGATTAACCTACATTGCATATCACACATTTGATATTAATTTATATAGTGTAGTTGATATATGTGTGCAAAAGTACTGAGACATCAGGGTTGCAGTGCATGGGGGAAGGCAACATATGGCTGCATTGTAAATACATGACATTATTAGACAGGACCTTCAGTTTGTTATGTTTCCACATGTAGTTTAATAGCATAATGAGTAAATAGACAGTAAACAACACTGATGCATGCTAATATTAACTTTGCATAATGCAGCAACGAGCAGTGGGTTTGCGAGACATTTGGCAAAGTGTTTGCTCATGCAAAATACACATTTTCATTACTTTCAGTGTTTGCACATAGTTAAGTAGTGCACAAATGTGAGATGCATTGTTAAAAGTCTGAGAGCTGGAATCGAGTCTATTAAACACACCTGGTGCTTAGCTGATTCTGTGGCAGTAGGTGTAAATGCATTGACACATTTCTTTTTTGGCCTAGATGATACTGGATTCAAATCCATTTGTATGTAATGCTTTTAAATAAACAGTGATAATGCAATGACATTATTCTTTATAGTACATTCAGCATATGTTATTGTGTATGGATGTAGTGTAGTGGGGTTATGTGGCATTGCATGGAGGTAACTGCAGCATTGTAGAACTGTACACCATCACTTAGCATTTGTGCTTAATGCCAAACTCCGCACAAACATAGAGGCCAAAAAGTGAAGGGATCCATTGCTTTTTCTGGTACTTATGTGTGTTGTGTGTGATTCTATTTTTTGAATAGATTATAGGTATTAAAATGGGGTAGATAGGAAAATGGAGAAATGGAGAGCAAGCAAGGAGAAGAACAAAGAGAAAGTAATACAGGAATGTACAGGAGGGAGGTAGGAAAGAACCATAGCTATCCATTTCTTCAACAGTAAAAAATTATAATATGTGCAAAATATTAGCTGAATTTGGCTTGTCGCCTCCAGAGAGAGGGGTGACAGCAACATAATCATATTGTATAGCCAGTTAGACCGAATCAAGTGTGTCAAGAAGACACATGTGAGAAGTGGAGAGCTATGTATGGGACAGTAGTTTTTTTGTGGGACAGGTGCCCATTTTCTTTTAATTCAGTAAGAGAGGAATGCTGGGTAAGTGACATAGGTATTTCTGGGTCAGATAAGTTGGGAAGGTGAGGAAGAAATGCAAACAAACAAGACAAACAAGACAAGACACAGGGATGGTAAGGGACACAAACAATTGGGGGACACCATGTTTGGGGTGAGGGAGGGGAAACACATGCTCATGCCCATCAAACATGGAGATAGCAAAAATTGAGTCCTCACCCACTGGACTGTCATCACTGTCTCCTTACTCCCCTGGTGGTTGGAGTGCTTGACGTCTTCTCCTCCTATGTACCAGAACAGCCTCTCTATTTGGCATAGCAGTACACCAATGGTTCGGTGCACAACCCTATGCCTCACAATGGCATCTCCTAACAGTGATGAAATCCCCACCTACTCCACTGCTTGTGGAGGGTACCACTGCACCAGCTTCCAGAGTAGTACTACCTGAGGGTGCAGGTAGTGCAGAGGCAGCAAAGGCAGTGCTGCTTGGTTGGGTTCCAGATGTGCTGAGCATCGGTGCTGGAGCCTGTGGAGGGGAGGCAGGCTGATCCACTGGGGCTGGCCTACCTCACTGTGCTGTGTAGCATTTACTGATTTGATACACATGGATGACATGGAGACATTTTGATAACACATAATAGAAAATAAAAAAGAGATAAGGGCTGGCGTGAGAGAAAAAAAAAAGATAAAATGAGTACTATCATATGTGACATACAATGCATTAACACAATTATATAAGTATTTTATCTGAAGTAGTACATGTAGATATATGTCCTAACAAATACACACTATACCTGCAGATTGCTGAAAGTAATCGTTGAAATGCGCATATATTACACATATGCATGTTCAAATAATCCAGATTACAGTTAACAGCAGGGCATTTATGTCACCTGTATAGAGTTTAATTTAATGTAAATATTATTAAAGAAATGCAGTACTGTATAGTTGTGACTTTAGGTATTTGAGCCCAGAACCTCTGACTACAGTCTTATATTCAACTCCTAAAGTTGGTTTGTGCTACAGACTAATGCATGCATACTTGCTTTTACAGTTAGGATATGCATGCTCAATTTGCTACAAGTGTACAAAAAACAAAAAATCTATCTTTAACTTTTAAGCTACAATAATACTTCTCTTGTGCTGCATACATACCACTTGCTTCTCTCAGTCTCTCCATTTGAGCAACATGAGCACATCTATTTAACTCTTTGTTGGCATTAGCTGGGGAAAGAACAGAAAAGAACAAAGAGCATTATGCATATCAGTCTTGCCTATGTTTAGCTTTCAAAGTATTACAAATACTTCTTTATTATCATATGTACAGAGCTGTGGGATATCCACAGTCTTGAATTTGGTCAACCAATGGTTAATGGTATGCCTTTTGCACCTGTGTAGGTCATTAAAATGATGCCTACTCTGTTCTCTAGTGTACAGGATACCAGTAGCACTGGATATAGCCTGAGCCAAACTACTTCATGCCTCAGACTTGTACTGGGAGCCAGAATAGTCTCCCTGCAGAAGTCTTTGGCTGTAGTGCTTTACTAGGGGTCCAGTAAGTAGCCTGGACTCCTGGACACCCCACCTCTGTGCCCTAAACTGGGCAGCTTCCTCATTAACTCCAGACATGTCTGACATCTGACTTAGAGCAATGGAAACTAATGCTTTCCTGCCAATTCCAAATATCACGTTTATTGGCAGTGGACAAACCCGAGCATCAATGCCAGCCACTTTTGCTTGATGTTAAGTGGAGAGCAGCAGTTGCAAGCAGGGATGAAATAAATATTTGAAATAGGAAGGTTAATTTAATACTTGACCTTAGTTTGAGGAGTATCCGCTGATGTAGCTTGGAAATATATATTGAAAATTGGAAGGTAACTGTTAGGTGAGTTAAGTTTGCAGACATGTACTGGGGGTATAAATGTCATGACCTGACATTTGTTTTTGGCTTTATACACTGATAAAATTGATTTGTAAACTCTGGGATTCAAACCTAGGCAAAAGGGACAAACAGTTTCTTCTACAGCGCTGATTTTCCATCTTTACCACAGAAGAAGTGCTGCTCAGGCATAGTCAGGAATCATTCATAAATACAGCTGACAGTCTGAGGTTTTACACATGTATGTGTGTGACCTGACAAGGTTCTTGATATATTGGAGAGTGAGTGTCTGTGCTTAAAGTTCCTAATTGGTCAGGTTGCTATTCAAGGCATCTACCAAGAAAAGGCTACAAGCCCACAGACCCTTGCACCATCTGGGACAAGACTGTGGATCACCAAAGGCTGTGGCCTGATTCTCATCTTGGGATTGGTGCTAACATTTTGCTTTTGGTGAGAGAAGAAGCAAAGGAGTATTGCATCCCAACAGAGTGAAGCTGTGGTGAAACCAACATTATTATTAGCCAGGCAGTCGCCATTCATGCGACTACCCTCTTTTCATCATTCCTGACAAGCTATTTCTTTGTTTTCAGTAAGTAGTGCTTGATTTATTTCTAACTTCAGAATATCTGCCTAAATACTTCATCCTTAAATTTTCAGGGTCTACTTATTAGTTTCCCTTCAAGTGTTTTGCAGTGCTCTGTAGAGACTTGGACACCTTGAGTGACATTTTTCCTGTAAAAGCACAATTTAAATTTCTCCAATACCTAGTTGCACATAGAGCAACTAGTTTGCAGTGACAAGCACTGTCCCCATAGTTGCAAACTGGATAATCCTGACAGTGACTGATATTCTCACTCCAGCTGTAAAATCAATAAAAAAGGGTTTGTTGCCATGGATATAAACTTTCTTACTGTCCCTGTTACTGGCTTGGTGGATTTGGGCATTCTGAGGCAATGTAGAAATTGCCTCATGTTTACTGACAACCACTTAATTCTCAAACAAACTGATATGGTATGTGAGAAATGTATTTACACAATGTCACTGGAGGCAAAGCTCTCACATAAAAGTACTCCTAATGTCAATAAGGTTGTCAGTAGTACACACGCTGCACCCATCCCGCACAATTCAAAGCCAACATATCGACCCATATATGTTTAAGCACTTAAATGTAACCTTCCTAAACCACAAAGACCACCTAGATGAAGTACACATAACAAATACTCTCAGCAGCCACAAATGCACTCTTTCAAAACAACACCCACATCAACACATAGAGCTCCATGTCATGAAGCCTCTACCTCTAAGCCCATAAGGCAAGCTGCCATACAATCCAACATTCTAGTCATTGGAGACTCCATCATGAGACACACTGATGTCCCTCTCCTCTCACCAGGCTGAGTAAGGAGAAAGTCATGGTCATTTGCTTATCAGGGGCTAGGATCCGTCACATTATGCATGCACTCAGGTCACTGGACGACAATTACCAATATGACTCAGTCATAGTGCATGTGGGAGTAAATGACCTGAGACGTACCTCCCTAGACTATATGAACAGAGACATCATGGAGCTCTCAGAATATGTGTCTCATGGTATGAGCCTAGCATTGAACAGCATTTTGTCTTCTCCAAAGGTGATGCCACAATATGAACAAAAGATGATTGACTTTAATAATCGGCTTAGTTTCTGGTGTCATTCTAAGGGGTGCAATATTTTTCAGCATGGAAGGAGATGGTCAACAGACCATGCTGCTTTGCCAGGGATGGTCTGCACTTCTCCCCTCTAGGCTTTCTAATATTAGCTAAAACATTATCTTCCCCCATAGTGCCTTTTTTAGGCAATGCCAAACTGAAAGTACTTCTGACACAGCAAATCAAAACCAAGAAAATCTAAATGTATTACTGCTTAATGCTAGGAATCTAAACAAAACAACTCCACTCCCTAGATGTTCTCTTTACCCTAGAAAATGCTGAAGTCTGTGAGGTCACTGAGACATGGTTTAAAGCCACGGGCAGCACATCAGCAGTGCAGAGTTATAATGTCTTCCACTCATTTAGGATAGCTACTTCACAGGCAGGGACTAAAGGTGGAAGTATCGCTGTTTACATCAAAAATAAATATATTTCAAGACTGGTCAAACGGGACAATGCACTTGAGCTGCTCTATGTTCAAATCACCATAGGCAAAATCCAGTACCACTTCCTTGCAAGCTATAGGTACCCCTCTATGACTCAGGAAACCCATACTGTCACTCGTCTGGTCAGGATAAACAGACAAACATTTCTGGGTTCTGTTCAAGCAGCTTTATTACACACAAACACATCAGAAATGAGGGTTTGTAAATTAAACTTAAATAAACTTATAAACAGACTGACTACCACACTCATACATGTTAACACTCTGGCTGTTCTCTCAAAATGGCACTGCTGCCTGCACATGCTCTGTATTTATATGCATGTGCTACATCTGGAAATCCTTCTTAAAGGTACATACACACGCTCTGATCTACATATTCCCTCTTTGAGAAATAATCCATATATGAAATGACAGTATTTAATGACATGCAATTTACATAAATGATCTTTTGACATGCAGTTATACAGAACTTGTTATATGGCATGCAATCATACAAAATTAGACACATATAAAACAATTAAAACAAGTTGCTGTGTATTTTACACTAAGTCTGGAAATACAACCTGAACGTGTAACATAAAAGTCAAAATTGGATCTAGTATCGGAGAGTATCTTCAAGGAATGTTCAACTTTGGGGACATCTGGGACATCATCAGGAACAGGAATGGACACTGCGACATGTTCTTGTATGAGATCTAGAGTCTGCATCACAGGTACGATACTGCGGTATTGTTTCTGATACAGGAAGAAGATGTCTGTGGTTTCTCCTGTACTCTATACCCTCAGATTCCACTAAGTAGGCTCTTGGCTTGGTACATAAACCTCTCACTTGACCAATTCATTCAAAGACTTTCGCTGTTTGCATCCTCACTTCTCTCCTTCTTTTAATGGATGAAGAAATATGCTGGACTTCTAAGAAAAATGCTTCTTAAAAAGTTGGGCTTTGATTGTTCTGTTGTTTTTAGCATTAGGCACCAACAGACTAGAACTGATAGGCAAGGTTGTCCTGGTTGCCTAGATAAAAGTCTCTGAGCAGGCAACCCTAGCTGGTTGTCATGGGGTACATTTCTGAGATTGAGTAAATTCAAGAAGATATCGGTATTGTCATGCTTTGACCTCTCCAGTGATTGCTTTGCACTCTGTACTGCACGTTCAGCAAGGCCGTTTGATATTCAGGACTGCTAGTAACATGGATAAAGTCCCACTCTTTAGCAAATCTCTGAAACAACTGACTGGTAAACTGAGACACATTGTCAGAAATAACTTTGTGTGGACTACCATGGACTGAGAAATGATGTTTCATCTTAGTAATAACAGCACTGGACATTAGGTTAGGTAGCAAAATGATCTCAAACTAGAATAAGAGTCTACCAACACTAAGTAATGTTGACTGTCCCACTAAAATATGTCAGTTGCTACTGTTGACCAAGGTAGTTCAGGAATTTGGCTTAGCTGAAGTGGCTCGTTTTGCAAATGTGACTTAGAACTGTTGTGCACTGAACAAGAAGAAAGCACTTTATCAATGTCTTTTGCTAGAGAAGGCCAAAATGCTAGTCCTCTCGCCCTTCTTTTGGTAGAATTGGAACCTGGGTGGCCACGATGTAAAATCTGAATGTATTCATGTTGTAAGGAAGTAGGAACAACTTTTGAACCTTTGAAAATGACACCATCTTCCATCAGCATCTCATCTCTGTATGGAAAGTAAGGTTGTACTTCTGGCAGTACACAGGATTGCTTTGATGGCCATCCTACATTGATGAAGTGGTTGAGCTTTTGCAAAATTGCATCAGTCTTTGTATGATCTCTCAGCTCATCAAGTCTCGTGGTAGAAAAATTATTCACTTCCATGACATCAAAGTCAAAATTCTCTGTATCAAGCTGTTCCGTAGTATTTCTGGGTGATCTGGATTAGGTATCAGCCAGATAAAAATGTTTACCCTTATATAGACCATTTTGAAATTATACTTTTGTAATTTGAGCATCATTCTATGTAGTCTTGCTGGGGAAGAATGCATAGGCTTCTTTAAAATAGTAACTAGAGGTTGATGGTTAGTTTCTATCTGGATTGCTCGGCCATAAATATAATCATGGAACTTCGAACATGTAAACACAATTGCCAAAAGTTCCTTCTCAATTTGAGTATACTGCATCTCAGTTTCGATAAGAGTTCTAGATGCACAGGCAACAGGTCTGCCATCTTGAAGAATAATTGCCCCAAGACTGAACTTTGAAGCATCACAGGAAAGAACTACTGGTTTGTGGGCATTGTAGTATCTTAATGTAGGCAGGTTAGCAATTTGCTGTTTGAGGTTATCAAATGCTCTCTGGTGTTGTTCTAACCATGACCATGCAGCATTTTTTGCATGTTAGATCTCTTAAAGGCTCTGTTAACTCACTAAAATCAGGGATAAATTTGCCCAGATAGTTAACTATACCAAGAAAATGCTTTAAGGCTTGGACATTGTCTGGACCTGGCATCTCAAGAATGGCTGCTTGTTTAGGAGGATCTGGTGGAAGCCTGTATTGGTAAATAAATGACCTACATAAGTAAATTCTGGTAATCTGAATTTGCACTTCAGAGAACTGAGCTTTAAATTCACTTCATGTGCTCTGCCCAGAACTTTCATAAGGTTTCTGTCATATTCTGCTTCACCATTACCTCCATCCAGTAAATCATCAACTATTATTGCACATGGATAGCCTGAAAAAATTTGCTCCATTGCACGCTGAAAGACTTCACTAGCAGAATTTATTCCAAAAGGCATCCTGAGGACTCTGTATCTACCAAATGGGGTATTGAATGTAGTCAGTAGTGAAGACAGGCGATCAAGCATCACTTGCCAAAACGAACTCTTTGCATCTAATACAGAAAAAACAGTGGCATTTGGCACGAGGGTTGCAGTCTCCTCATCTGTATGCATAGGATGATGAGGTCTTTTTAATGCCTTGTTTAAGTCTCTTGGGTTAATGCATATTCTGATTTCATCTGAATTTGTCTTATGAGCAGCTATCATGGACAACACCTACTCAGTTGGTTCTGTGAGTGGACAAATCACACCTTGCTGTACTATTTTGTCTAACTGGACCTTGACTTTGTCCTGCATAGCTATTGGAACTCGTCTTGCTGGTCTGATCACTGGACTGACCTCTGGGTCTAACTTCATGGCGTACACAACTGGAAGTTTGCCTAGCTTGTCATCGAAAACATCAGCATACTCTGAGAAAATAGTATCTGTAAAGCTAGAACTGAGATATGTGCTTACATGATGTACTTCTTTGGTAAAAGAAAACAGTTTCATTCTTAAACTGTCTCTGACACCTAATAATGACTGCACAAGTCTTCAGACTACATAAAACTGCAAGCTGCTGCAAGCTGGAACTGTTCCCAGCTGAATAGCATGAAAGCACTACTGAGCCTTCGGTTTGAATCTCTTCACCTCCATAAGCAACAAGCTTCGCACAGTTGACCAAATTAAGTTGCTCACCAGCTCTCACTATAGCAAATATTTCTGCTGACATTACATTACACTTTGAACCAGTGTCTACTTTGAACTCTGTGGTTCTACCATTGATAAGGACAGTACAAAATACTTCATTCTTTGCCAATAAATCTACTGCATTAACCTTTTCACTGACCACTGATACACCTTCTACATAGAAAGTAGGGTTGCAGCTCTCTATATGATCAACTTGATTTTTTGAGTGACCTTTCTTAATAACTGAATGAGGCTTGCTTGATTTACAAAAATTTTGAAAATGATTCCATTTTTTACACTTGTGGCATTGTTGACCAAATGCTAAGTACTTTTTTTCTTTTAGACTCATGGTTGGCACCACAATTACGACATTTAACAGTAAGACTTGACTTGGGTTTTGCTGACTCACTCTTATACTGTAGTAAGCATGCCCTTTTTACTCAGCTTGTCTTGGAATTTGCTAGAAAGCTACAGGTCCTCCCTGCCACACCCACAAGGGTTGCTGCTGTCATGTGCTTAGGCCTGTTTCTGCTTACCATGTGGTGCATGCTGTCTATGTTTGCTTTAGAGGCTGTTGAAACCATGCTCTTATCACTTGTAAGCAGACTTGTGTGCCTTTCTGTGAGCTCATGGATTTGACAAATCTCTATGGCTTTGCTTAAAGTTAAATCACTGTCCCGAAGCAAAATCTTTCTCACTGCAGCACTATTAACACCACACACAAGCCTGTCCTTTATTATCTCATCTTTCAAGTCACCAAATCTGCATATTTAGCTTTGTTTCTCAAGCCAGTGATATAAGCTGCAAAAGTTTCACCTGGCTTTGGTCTCTTGTATAAAATAAGTGCATCTCTAATGTAACATTTGTCTGGGGGTTGCACATTTCTCTAAATTTGCGTTTTGAGCACTCAGGGTCTTCCCTTGATTCAGCTGGTACCACAGTGTGATGGTTTTCCCCGTCTCCTGCATATATTTCTGGTGCATATACAAATTAACACTGTCTTTCAATAGCTTCTGACCCAGCTAGGTTAAGCAAAATGAATGCCCTTCTAGGTGCATCTTTGGCAGAAAAAGCTGCTTGTATGAAAATATTGTATTCCTGCTCAAATACTCTCTAGTTCTCTGCTATATTATGATCAAACACAAGTGGACTTTGTCTGTGAAATGCCTCTGCCATAGCAGCACACAGTAGTGAAGGTACTTGAAATTATATATGAACATACACACATAAATATATGCCAGAGCTTTATGCCAGTACTTGTAATTATGCCCAACAGCACAACAAACTCTTTGAAATAACTTCACTTTGCCAAATAAGTCTCTGTGGCACAAGAACACTTTAAAATCACAGTTCTTTATGAAATCACTCTTTATCAGTGCAACAAAATACTTCAAAATGACTGTACTTTGTAAATAAACTGTACACAACACAAGAACCTTTTCAAAATAGCTGTACTTTGACTGCACTTTGCAATATAACTGTACTTTGCACACAGCAAACTCTTTGAAATAATTACACTGTAATAAAGCACACACAAACACACACACACACACTACAAACACTTTGCACACTCTGAGATACTTCGAACAACTCTAGTTATGCTTTGAATGGGTTCAGTCAATGCAAAATAGTAGTTTGTGCCCAAACATGGTCTTTCACTAAATAGCATGCAGTTGCCTTGCTCTTTAAGCTTAATTTGCCCTTTTATTGTACTCGTTATGCCTTTTTAATCTCTAATCAGGCTCATTATGCTTTTATTGTGCCCTTTTTACTTTAAACATGCTCCTTAAGCAAACCAAAGATAATTCTGAGCCACATATGAATATTTTTGCTAGTTTTATCAAATATTGTGGTTTTGAACATTTCATTTAATTAATAATGTGGTTTGTGCCTTTTGTTTGCTTAATAATATGTTTTTGTGCTACTCATTTAATTAATAATGCTTTTTGTGTCTTACAAATGATCTGTTTCATTTTCTTTACCAACTAAATAATTTGTGCAGTTTTCTTTACCTTTAGCTTGTTTCTGGCCCTTTTTAGCCTGTCTGTGCTCCGTTTCACTCAACCAGCTTAGTCTACCTTCATCTTCAACTCTGCACCTCATGGCTCAAAGAAGTAGCTCTTCTAATCCCGGTTCTGACACCATGTCACTCGTCTGGTCAGGATAAAACAGAGGAACATTCATGGGTTCTGTTCAAGCAGCTTTATTACACACAAACACATCAGAAATGAGGGTTTGTAACTTAAACTTAAATAAACTTATAAACAGACTGATTACCACACTCATACATGTTAACACTCTGGTTGTTCTCTCAAAATGGCACTGCTGCCTGCATATGCTCTGTATTTATATGCACATGCTACATCTGGAAATGCTTCTTAAAGGTACATACACATGCTCTGATCTACACATGCCATGTATTTAAACTTATTAACCCAATACCATATTCATGGGTGACTTTAATGACCCCACTATTAACTGGTAATCCTATATGACAAGTACTGTACATGCATAGAGCTCCCTGGATTTTGTAAACACAAACTCCTTGGACCAGATAGTCAATATACCAATCATGGGTGCAACCATACTGGATCTGTTCCCCACTAATTATGGGAGAGTGCTGCACACCCTCTACTGTAAAGCCTTCCCTGGTAAGGTCAGACCACAAAATGGTCTCCTTTGAAGTAAAAATAAAACATGTACCCCCAGCTAAACTTGGAATATTCAGGAAGTATTATAAGGCTAACCTCCTTCTATTAAGTGAGAACCTGGCAAAATTTCAAGCCCCATAAACCCTGAGAACACTGCTGCCTATGCAGAACTGTTCACAGAAACCCTGTACAAGCATGTTAATAGCTGCATAGAGGCAGCTGTACCCACCAGGAAGAAGTAGAGAACTAACTCAAAAAACAAGCCACCCTGGTGGAATCACAAAATCAATAGGCTGTATAACAGGAGGAAGAAAATCATGGCAAAAATTAGGAGGTGCAGCACCCAGCAGGATAAAAGCACTCTCATCAAATTAAACAAACAACTCAGAGGACAAAGTGAGAGCCAATCATGGGAGGACATCATCCAGCCATTGAGGTTTTGTTAATTTTGGCCCTAACCCCTCCTCTGGTGGCTGATTTATGTGCTTGCAGATGCAAAGACCTGTAATTCCTTCCTTTTTGGACATGTCTGGAATGTGGTTTGGCAATGCAAGCACACTTCCCTGTCACATACTCTACATGCCATGCACCTCTGTCTCTAGTAGGTTCTGACATTACATCAAACTAGATTGCCTTACTCCCTGCAAAATGGGTGAGCCACCATTGACTACTGTCCCCTGTCCTCTTCAACCAGTTCCTCCAGTGCCATGACGTCATGTCATCTAGGTCATAGCCAGGATTGTATCCCTTTACACTATGGAACCAGACCAAATAGATCCACTTTGGTATGCCCAAGAGATTATCTGATGAAAAACTGAAGTGTTTCTTTGCTGCTCATGACCAAGAGACATTTATCTGCTGAAGAAATCTGCCAATGCATTCAGATTGCCTGTAAGATGTATTGCATTCGTGCTCAGCCTGTGATGGATTTCCCAGTGGCAGATTCTTGTACTATGCACAGCTGCTAAGGCTTTGTCCATCCCCAATCATTAATATATGTTTAGCATTGAAGTATTGCAGTAATCTGAAAGGGAAATCCCCGAAAATTGTCCTAAAATTGTATATGCCTCTTGCAGTGCATTTCCATTTCCTTCTTATTGATGTGAAGAGATCTTGTTCATCAACAATACATCACTGAAGTGTTGTATTTATTGATAATAAGGAGGCCTGGTTGAAAATTGTTCTGAAATGCCACTAGAGTTCTTGCTGTGCATTCCCATCCTCTATATGTTGACAAAAAGTGATCTTTCTTGTCAAGACCAGTATTCCAGTACTGGTGATTGTCTGAAGAGGCCCCTCCACTCATAACCTGATAACTGCATTTTAAATTTCATTGAAGGGATTGAGGAAACAGTGAGACTTGAAATGACAAGTGGTGGGAATTCTTCTACCACATGGATTCCTTCCTCAATTCAGTATTATAGCTATGGTCTTTAGAGAATCTGTAGCTTATAGTAGCATTGGTGGTATAGTGGTGAGCATAGCTACCTTCCAAGCAGATGACCCGGGGTTCGATTCCCGGCCAGTGCAAGAAGTCTGTACATTTAATGCTGGAGTAATAGGTTCCTTACCCAGAGACTGCCCATACATGTCAAGCAGAGTGCCTCCTTGGCCCTCTTCAAAAGGAACCTTGACGATTGGATGGGAGATAGGAAATTCACCCCGGGGATCATGTCAGTTGCCCTGCTAGACAGGGGTCCAGGGAAGTAAATATTGTAGGAAGAAATATCCTGGGAATTGTTATGGCTAGGCTTGTATACGCCCTAAGGCCGATAGCCTAGTACCAACCTATGAAGCTTATTCCAGACATGTTTAACATCAGCTGAGGTTTCCTCAGGTGCTATCTTGCCTGGAAAAACATAATAATCCAGGATGATATTTCCAGGCAGCCCTGAGGTACTGTTTTTTTATTATAACTGGCAATGGAATAAGTTGCTACATAAAAGCTGTAATCTACTGTATCCCATCCTGAGGGGAAAAAACACTTCAATCTACACAGGATGTCTGTATTCTACTTTGAATTGAATTTTCTAGTTTGTGTTTATGCCTAGAAACTAGAAAAAACATATTGTAACTGTTATATATTGCTGTAAGAATTCATATGTATGGGCCACAAAGAGACAGCCATCTAATGAGGGAATAAGGCTATCCTGCCTACTCAAACATACATACTATGCAGATCAACTTTTTTGTAAATATTTTTGGGGCTATGAATAGAGAACAGCAGTCTGTAATAAAAGCCTGTTCTCCTGTAGTCATCTGGTATTCACTGTATTGCTTTCTTTTGTTCAAAAATCATTCAGTTAGAACTGCCATTTTAAATGGTTGTGTTGGTGTTTGTGGAATTGATCTTCAATGAAGGTAATTTTGACATGTTATTGAATAACCTCTTGAAATGTTTGCAAAACCCACTTGTTTGGGGTGCTATATTTCCAGATTGCAGTGTAGGGCTGAAAACTGACTCTCAGGAGTATGGCTATTGCTACTGGGAAGGGATTATTTCAGAAATCCAGGATGAGTTCACTGGGACTGCTGTTGCTGCTATTTTTTTCAGAAAGGAAGCAAGAAATGATAAAAAGGATTACTTCGTTTTTAGAATTTCTGTCTAACTGGGCAGTCCAGTGGTGTATCAGTTAGAGCTGGTGTTTCACAGCACTTGATTCCCCAATTATTTCTCAACTCTGCATGTTGTCCTAGGGTCTCCATGGGTTTTATTTGCTGCTTTAGTTTCCTTCCACATCCCAAAAATGTTGTAGGTTAGCTGTGGTCCTTAAAATTGCCCTTACAAGTATGAAACATGTGTGAGTACATGTTTGTGTGATTAGTATGACAGTCTGGCATACTGTCCACTATAAGCTTCTCTCTGCCCTGCCCTCATTGACTGTCACAGTAGGCTAAGGCTTCCCATGACCTGACTTGAAAAAAGCAGATAATCAAAAAATGAATGACTATTGTTTTCAGGAAAATATTTGCTTTCTGCCAATGAGCTTTATTGAACACCAAAGGGTACAATAATGGAATAATTGTTTTACTTCTGTCTTTTCCTTCCTTTTTTTTATAAGTATGTTAAAATCTAATCATCTAGCTTGCCATATAGTGAGTCTTTGCTAGTGAGTACATCCAGACATTGAGCCTTAACATCCTCCAGAGAAGACAACGTTCTAAGGCATGAATATCTCCTTAATGTTTAAAAAACACCAAGGAGAAAGAGTGAATGGTCACAGTCACAGAAATATGATATTAAATTTATTAGCGCTGCTAAGCACTTTAATAAAAACATTGACTTATTTAGAAAAGGGGATTCCAAGAAACACACAGAACTTAAATACCTATATTTCAAATCAGAGGATGTATTATGTGACTACAAAGTTAAAATGCATACAATATCAAAACATGAGAATATAAGGGCAAATTGTTAAAAATCCAGCACATTAAAATGTGTTTTAATTCCCCATGTTTCAAGACATGCATTTATTTTTGCTTTAACACTTACTTGATATTCAGATGTCTGTTTAAACCAGTTGGTTGATTTGCTCTTACTCTGACTTGCCACTTGAGTTAGAAATTGTCTGATTTGTTGTTAGTGTCTCCAGCTCTAAAATCTTCTGAAACAGAATCAATGGCAAGAAAAGCAAAAAACAAAACAAGAAAGTCTTTAACCTTTGACAAAAGATTGAATGTTTATATAAAACATTTCTATCATCTTTACATATGATAGCATAGCTATATTCCCAAATACTTAACCTTCTTATAGTTTTACCTATATAGAGCACTTCACAATTCATGTATGTAGCACAATAATTGAGCTGAGTGCCATTATGTATATATCTGTATATGTTACTGAATGCAACACCTATCTGAATAAGAATTACTGCCAGACACGTATTTATAAACCAGCACTAATGCTACATACAGCAGAGGGGAATGTCCTCTTTCTAGGTGCGACCTCATTTGCTGAAGCCCTGCACACAGTATTTGCAGTATTTTTTTGCACATTTTTAGTGGATGCACTCCAGTTTTATCTGATACATCAGCAAGGTTTTCCATTTTCTGTTTAGTATTACTTTCAGGTAGAATGTATATTTTTTCCTGCAGCTCACCAAGAACAGTAATTTGGTAAGCCACCAGATGAGACAAGTGGCTAATTGGTCTAACTACCAAGTTAGCAGAACTGATGGTCCTTTTTCCATATCAGTGAAGAATTCTTGATTCACTATAAAAAGGAGGGGAGTCCAAACGCAGAGTTTTCTGCCAATATTGGCTTGAACCCAGTGAGCAGAAGCAGGATCAAGCTGATAAATACTGTATAAAACCAATATGTTTGTAGGAGTTCTGTAAATCCTGTCGGCGTCTTTAGGCACTCTAACCTGTGTATCAAATATAGAGTATTTGTATTAGTGATGTTATTAAAAAGAGGGTATACAAACAATATAAACAGTTTTAATTCTTATCTTTCAGAATTCATAGAGGCTTTTACTTATTTTATTTTAAGCAGATATGTAGACTAAATCACAAAAGCCCCTTTTCAGCCACAACCTAGTTGCAATAATCAAAAATACATGATGACGGTCATAGCCCAAAAATGCTAAATTACACGCTGTGGGTAACAGAGAAGACAGGAAATCAAAAAGAAACAAGATGCAGTGGTGGCTATGCAGTATGAACAAATTAATAAATAATATGTCTAAAGTATATACTAGGAACGAAAAACTCTTTTGAGAGCTTTTTCCAAAGCATTTGAATTGTGTGTATCAATAAAGAAAATTAGCTGTCATTATACAGTTTTTGGTTTCATACGTCTTGTGCCATTCAATAATATATATTAAGAACATCTTTAACAAGTAGTTCTACTCTTAAATTAGGACCCAGATTCAGGACACAGGGCAATAATAAATAAAATCTAGTAGAGGAAATAAAATAGATTGGTAATTAAGGGTGCATGACAGAAAAGATGAGGACAATATAGTGACGTTACCATTCAAACTGATATGTGGGTAGAAATGAGGTGTTGGTAGACTCTCATGACTGGTACAGGTAGCAGAAACATTAAAAATGTATGTGTCACAATCAGCAGTAATTATGCATTTCTGGGGAGAGAGAGAGAGAGAGCAGTGCTAGAAGAGGAGAGAGGGGAGATTACATTTCTTCAAAGAGTGTGTTGCAGCTAGGTAGCTGAACTAGATAAACCTTTACCTCCCTCTCAAAGTATGAGAGTTGAAAGGCTACAAACTCTGTGGGGAATATTGCTCCAGGTGGACAAGGATATAAATTAGAAAGCTGTGCAGCTAGACGTCAAAGAGGAGTTAGGAACAATAAGACTTTTGGGGCTGTGGGTGTGAGTGCAGAGGGTTCTGCAGGGAAGATGAGCAGGAAGGGTGAATGTCAGTAATGGATGCTCATTTAGATTAAAATCTTGCTGATTAGTAAGGCTAAAACAAAAGTGCACCTACAAGTGATGAATTAGCATTCGGTTAAAACCATGAGATAATAATTACACTGCTGCATATAGTATTGTACCATGACACAGGAAATCATGTTTAAAGAATGGTCTTATTGGTATTTGTGTCAGTAATGTGAGGCTTGACTGTCTTCTCTCGTGAGGAATATAATGGCCTGATAGCAGCCTTTTAGTGTAGGTAAGATTTCATTTTGCATGTTGACTTATGTATCTACAAAGTTAAAATGCATCCAATATCAAAACATTAAAATATAAGAGCAAATTGTTAAAAATCCATCAAATTAAAATGTGTTTTAATTCCCCATGTTTCAAGACATGCATTTATTTTTGCTTTAACACTTACTTGATATTCAGATGTCTGTTTAAACCAGTTGGTTGATTTGCTCTTACTCTGACCTGCCACTTGAGTTAGAAATTTTCAAATTTGTTATTAGCCCTAAAATCCTCTGAAACTGAATCAATGCAAAAAAAACAAACAAACAAACAAACAAAAATACAAAAAAAAATGTTTTTAACCCTTTCTGACTAAAGGAGATACTGCCGACCCAGCTATTTGGAATTTTGTAACTAATGATATATCATTTGTGAATATCAACAAGATTCATATAAGATGCTTGTGTTACAAATGTATTAGAACTGTATGTCATGTATATATCAAACTAGGTTTGTACAGAAATGTGTTGGAAAGATATTTTATAAAGTGCTTGTGCTTAAAATGTAGCCACAGTATGCTCTTCTAGAATAGAACAGAAATGTACCTGCACTATTGTAGCTGTTTAAATGTATATATTTTAACAGCAGAAACTGGAATACAGGAGGTTAACTTCAGTCTAGTACGTTTTAGAAAAATAGCTGAAATTAAATTACTTTACTTAATAGGCTAGGTGGGAGACCCATAGTCTGTGCTGAGGGGCTTTCTGTATTGTCTTGGAAGTGTTTTATTGTTTTATGACTTCCCACATTTGCCAAAGATCTGAGGAAAAGCCCTTGTCTATGTATTTTTACAGGTAGATGTTAAATGCTACCAGCTGCCATCAATGGTTGTTTTGGGCCTGGGGACTAGAAGTCAGATGACAAGAAATTATGTCATTCTGCAAGCTAGCCCAGCAGTAATATTTGAGATATTCATCTGATAACTCTCTGAGACAGACAGCATTCTGTATTGTCTTTGACCTGACAACAACAACTATAGAAGATCCATTCACCACATTTTCCTTGCTCTGTAAGTTTCTTAGGTATAGTAACTCTCTTAGATATAGTCAGGAATATAGCAAAGCTTAGTTTAGATATTCTCTTGATTTATTTGAGACTGTCCTGCAATGTTGTTTTAAATATTTCCTGTGATTTTGAACTTTGATGTCACTGTAAATATATATTTAGTATTGTCTTGTTCTTCTATTATTTATTATTAAATATATTTAAATCTTTCATTGTGGCTGTCTGTCTAGAGATATTTAAGTTCTGAGAGTACTTGCATATTTATTTGGTGACACTGAGGGCCACTCCTAATAGCCTTAGTCTTGGTCAAACTACTATTTGTATTAATAGTAACATTACACAGTAAGGTTGGACACCCTTTGTAAAGGCCATAAAGTAGCTGATAAGGAGCTGGCTGGTGGCATTGATAACTACTTTATAGTGTGGGCAAAAGTGGGCATAGCTAGTAAACCTGTGCCAGCCTTTCCCAGGTGTTTGTGTGTGTATAAATCAAACCTCAAAGACTGTATGTGTCAGCTACTTGGGCAGAGACATGAAGCAGAGAGGATCCTGGATGTCTTGGCTTGGCCACTCAAGTGAGATCTCAACTCTATAGCTATGCCAGTGGGAAGTCTTATTGGGGATCTGGAGAAAGAGGGAGAAACCACTCCCGGACTGACTGTGGTCTCTGTGTGCTCTTAAGGGAAATTGCACTTGATGCAGAAAGCTGCCTCTGGAAATACTGTATTTGTACCTGTCATCCTCCCAGTGTACATCCCCCAACTGTTGCCAGTGGTGAGGATTGAGGCTCCTTGATTACTGGTCCAGTGGTGGGGCTTCACACCCTTGACAAAAGATTGAACATTTATATAAAACATTTTTATCATCATCAATAGTTTATTTTGTTTTTTTTTCATATGAAATAATTCTAAACGTTATCTGTGGTAAAAGATGGAATATCTTCTGTACCTCCTCCATACATATTACTCCAAATGAATAAGAAGTTTGTCCACAGTAAGCCAATTTTTACACTGGCCTTTCATTTATAGCAAAGAAATTGTCAGTAGCAATTTCACCTCTAATGTAATGGTGGCAGCTCAGTTATCGAATACTGTTTGCATAGTGCAACACGCAAGTGTTGTGTTACTAAATCCATACTGCCAAAACAATATATATAATGTAATGTAACGTTACACATAAATATCATAGTAATATCAAGTAGTTAAGGGACTGTAGAGTTTTTTCAGACCTGCAAACTCCAGGATCACTACCTTGAAGACTGCATTCCACTATTCTAAGGCAGTGTGATTTCAAAGTTAGTATATTTAGAATATTCTGCCATGAAGCAGTCCTCCATGTTGGATGGCACAGATGACCATAATCCCAATGCAAAAATATGTTACTTTTTTGTGTGATTCCCTTTTCTATCTGTTTGTACTTTACTTCTGTTTTCCCCTATTTTAACATGGCAATTTCTGTGGTTATGATCTACACTGACATAATTGCTATCATTTTTAAAGTAAGATTCACAGCTTGCAAAAATTCCAGCTTTTGGCATTTACACCGTCTATGGCTAATTTTAAAGTATTATAAGCAAAGTTACTTTCACAAAAAGTTTTATTTTTCCTTAAAAATTATGTTTTCTTAGTTTCTATACTTTTCCTATCAAAAATTATGCTGTAAAGAACTTGCCATCATAAACAGCCCAAGATAGTTCTGAATCCCCCATTTCCTGTCTCTCCACTACACATCTATGCTACTGAGCTATGCATGTTGTATTTGTTATTGCTGCTGTTACCTTGAGATCTGGATTACCTACTAAAACATTTGAAAAAAATAATGTGTTGGACCTTTATTCTAAGTTACAACTCCTTCATTTTGGTGATTTGGGTTAAATTAAAGAATTCAAGCATTTGTACCAGCTCTAAGGAGGACACAATAAAATAAGGAAATAGGAAATACAGGCACTTCAACTGCGATTGATAAAAAAAAAAAATCCTGGAAGAAATACTAAGAAAGATGAAAACAGTGTTTGTTGCATATAAGATTATGAAGGAATACATAAAAGTGCACTTGAACCTTGAAAATCCCACTGAAAATTTTAAGTGCAACTGGTAATCCTATTACCAAATCATTTAAATCTCAAATGTAGCTATAACATTTGGATTCTTGTCAGAATGCTCAGTAAACAAAAAACATGGTATGAATATGCTTCCAGCCTCCATTTATTTATGTTTATTTATTTATGCATGCATTTTTGTTTAACAAGGAAGAGCACTGATTAAAACTGACCAATTGTAAGCCATACAAGGTTACATTCTGACAGAATTAAAATTACATAAGAACAGAGATACAATTATAAAGAATACAATCAGTGTTCACAGAACCTTAAGAGATGATATAAATATTAGAACAATGGTAATAAAATGTAAAGGCAATAATTATAAATTAAGTTGTAAGAATTATCCACGAGGTCAGTAGTAAAACGTATCTGTTAAGTCTTTCCTCTGACTGCTTCTAAAAAGCAGTGTACAATATGACATGCAACTTCCTGTAGCTAGGCATTGGCATATTTGAAGCATATACTCCAGTATATTACAACTTACCTTTTTCTAGTTATAAAATATTTTATATATATTATATGAGGTAACATGCATTATGTTAAGCTAATCATCTAAATTATCCTTAACTGTATATTGTGCATATCATCTACTTGTCACATCACACAACATATTTAGTCACTTTTAACAGAAATTTTAATAACTGCAACTTTTCAGTTGGAAGCCATAAGATCAGCTCTTGAACTGTCTATATATATATCTTTGGTTTCTTGAGTGGTCTTCCATCTCAACAGTATGAACTCTGTACATATGAACTTCTTTTTGGGACAGCTCTTGCTGCTTGAAAACTTTTCTCGGAGACACAACTACAGGAGAATCTCTCTGTAACAGTTATTGTTAAAGATGGCCTGACACTGCTACTGAATTTCATAGGGATGCATGTTTGAATTGCCATAGTAGCAACCCAAATATTACTAATTGTATCACTTACCACCCATATATGGAGGACCAGGCTGACACTTGTTATCTTACCACTGATAACCAGTGTACCATCCAGAAGCTACAGTCATTGGGTCCACTCAACTTTCCAAAAAGGTGTGATGGCTTCCAGAAGGATAGTCTCTCAAGTTAAATAACTAGCACCCACCAGGTTAGAGTAAAGAAAGTAAAGAAAATATCGAAAAAACAAGCCAAAAAAAACACAAACTGGTAAATCCACAAAATAAAAAGGCGAGAAGGCTACCGAAACAGGACTCCTTTATTCACAATTCAATGGTAAGTGCTTTCACCGGCCGAAATGCGCCAGCTTCTTCAGACCAAATACAAACATATTCAAAAAAACACCCAGTAATTATATATACGTTCAGACACCTGAAAAGTATACTGATTAATTAATGACCATAAAAATTATTCAATTAAAACTTTTCTTAAAAAGACATTACTTATACAACCAACCTACAAAGTCGAGGTTTTGACATCTGGTACCTATTATGCAAGCTGAATACAAGGTGCAAGTCACATTACACTACACCCAATTTATCCAGGCTTTAAAATATGAAAATATATATAAAAATATATATAAAAATATATAAATATATATATGAAAACATTAATAATATATAATAATAATTAAATATTATATAAAAATTAACATATATATAAACTTAAAATAAAAAGACCTTCCTACCCCGACCATTTTCGTAATTATTACTACTTGAAAATTAATCAGGATAAAAGTTCATCCCTACTGTAAATTCATCTATTAAGGGCTTTCTTTTTAAGAATGCATTTAATGGATATTTGTTCATTAAGTCCAGGAAACATGTAAGCTAAAGTCCGTATCTGCCACTCAAGTTCTACTTCCTCGAGCCTCAAATACCACGGCCCTCCCCTAATACTTTGCTCAATTTTCTGCAAGACTACAAACCTGAATTTATGCTCTGGGAACACCATAATGTGTCTTACAACAGCATTAGTATTTATTGACCTTACAATACTATATTGGTGTTCATAGACCCACTGTTTGAGCTTATGCTCGGTCTTACCAATATAGAATGCATCACAATGGGTACAGGAAGCACAATAGATGACACCTTGTGAGTCGCATGAAAAATGGCCCGAGATCTTATAATTCCTATCTCTAATAATGATACTATCAGAGGTATTGATAAACTTACATTGAGAGCATCTTCCACACCTAAAGGTACCATGTTGACCCCAGGATACCCTCTTAACTCTCTCTACCAAGTTTTTGAGATTGGGACCCCTTCTAAAGGTAATGGAAAGATCATGCCCTAGTTTCTTATTCACCTCAGAATCCTGTTGTATGATATTCCAATTCTTATACATAATTTCCCTAATCCTAATTGCATCTGTAGAATATGTAGTCAGGAAACTTGCAAATTTTAAATCTTTCCTGGTCTTTGTAGGAACAATACTTACAGAGACACCCATTGAATCTGCCTGTACTTGTTTGTCTTGTATTAAAGGTTGGAAATGTCCTAAGGCTCTTTTCCTACTTACTTCTTGTACCACTTGATCTATCAGGGCTAAAGGGTATGCTCTCCTCAAGAACATTTGTTTGAGGAGAGCACATTCATCCTGAAAATCCTCAAATCTGGACACTATCCTAGCTGCTCTTACCACCTGGCCTTTAACCACGGCCTTTTTCTGATGAAAAGGGTGGCAGCTAGTAAAGTGCAAAAACATATTAGAATATGTCGGTTTACGATGTATTGTAGATCTAAATTGGCCTTTAACCATATCCTTACTCAAATGGATGTCCAGAAAATTGATCATATTTTCATCCACCTGATGAGTAAATTCCAAAAAAGAGGTGGATTTAGACAGTTCGACAATGAATGGATCAATGGCATGTCTCGGACCTCTTCACAAAAAGAACATGTCGTCCTGGTATCTGGTGTA
Organism: Protopterus annectens; assembly: GCF_019279795.1. Taxonomy (NCBI): domain Eukaryota; kingdom Metazoa; phylum Chordata; order Ceratodontiformes; family Protopteridae; genus Protopterus; species Protopterus annectens. Next base: position 1,132,847,299 of record NC_056744.1, on the reverse strand, counting down.
CCAAGCGACATGTTCTTTGTAAATTTGACAATTAAACAGGAATGAGGTTTCCCAGTGGGCAAGGACACAGTTAGCAAAACTGCTCCCACATGGCGAACCCATGGCAATGCCACTCTTCTGAAGGAACAATTTGTTGGAAAATAAAATATAATTGTTCTCCAAAATGATCTCCAACAAAACCTCAACCAAGTCGATGTCCTGATGTTCCATGCCTTTCCTAAGTAGAAACTCTCTAACCCATTCTAACCCTATAATATGCGAAATGGAAGCATAGAGGTCTTTAATATCAACAGTCAAGAACAAATAATGTTCTTTAAACTCCAAATTGTTGATATAGGTCAAAAACTCCCAGGGATCATGACATATTTGTGATTCAGTTGAAATATAGGGTTTCAGCTTAAAATCAACCAATTTGGCACAACCAAAATTTATGGAGCCTTTTCCATCCACGATTGGTCTAAAAGGTGGATTTGATACACTCTTATGTATTTTCGGTGTCCCAAACAAAGCCGGCACAATAGGAGCTGGCATGGTGAGAAAATGGTATGTGTCTACGTCTATAGTTCCCTCTAAAAAGAGGTCACTCAAAATGCCCTTAATTTTGTTATAAGCTCCATTCAGCTCATTCCTGCTCGCACTCACATAGGCTTCACTATCTAAATGTGCCAACATTTTATTCTCATAATCCACTTGATCCATAAAAACTAACCCACCCCCCCTTATCAGGTTTCATAACCCTTACTTTACTGGTGCTCAGCAAATTGAGAAGGTCTTTTTCATTCTTATCAATATTACTATTTCTATTCTTATAGTAAACAGAATTACTAGTTAAACAATGTCGAATGTCCATTTCACAGACCTTCTCAAACAATGCCAGCACCGGTTGTAGGGGTGGGTTAAAAAGACTAGAACCTCTAAGATTGTACATCAAACCTGAGTTTTGACCCAGCTCACAAGTTAGGTTCAACTTACGAACAAAAATTTTTAAATCCACCACTGTTTTTACAATATCAGCTCTCATGTCCGGTACAAAAGTCAAGCCCTTAGACAGGAAATCATCCCGGGGTCAACATGGTACCTTTAGGTGTGGAAGATGCTCTCAATGTAAGTTTATCAATACCTCTGATAGTATCATTATTAGAGCTAGGAATTATAAGATCTCGGGCCATTTTTCATGCGACTCACAAGGTGTCATCTATTGTGCTTCCTGTACCCATTGTGATGCATTCTACATTGGTAAGACCGAGCGTAAGCTCAAACAGAGGGTCTATGAACACCAATATAGTATTGTAAGGTCAATAAATACTAATGCTCTTGCAAGACACGTTATGATGTTCCCAGAGCATAAATTCAGGTTTGTAGTCTTGCAGAAAATTGAGCAAAGTATTAGGGGAGGGCCGTGGTATTTGAGGCTTGAGGAAGTAGAACTTGAGTGGCAGATACGGACTTTAGCTTACGTGTTTCCTGGACTTAACGAACAAATATCCATTAAATGCATTCTTAAAAAGAAAGCCCTTAATAGATGAATTTACAGTAGGGATGAGCTTTTATCCTGATTAATTTTTAAGTAGTAATAATTACAAAAATGGTCAGGTGTAGGAAGGTCTTTTTATTTTAAGTTTATATATATGTTAATTTGGATAATATTTATCCTTATTAGGTTATATTAATGTTTTCATATATATATATTTATATATTTTTATATATATTTTTATATATATTTTCGTATTTTTAAGCCTGGATAAATTGGGTGTAGTATAATGTGACTTGCACCTTGTATTCAGCTTGGATAATAGGTACCCGATGTCAAAACCTCAGCTTTGTAGGTTGGTTGTATAAGTAATGTCTTTTTAAGAAAAGTTTTAATTGAATAATTTTTATGGTCATTAATTAATCAGTGCACTTTTCAGGTGTCTGAATGTATATATAATTACTGGGTGGTTTTTTGAATATGTTTGTATTTGGTCTGAAGAAGCTGGCGCATTTTGGCCGGTGAAAGCGCTTACCATTGAATTGTGAATAAAGGAGTCCTGTTTCGGTAGCCTTCTCGCCTTTTGTTTTGTGGATTTACAAGTAAAGAAAATATGTTTATCTGATTCTATCATCAATTCACCAAATGCACACTGACCAAAATGAATGAAGGGAATATGCACTGCCGCTCTGGGTATGGACTTCCAATATCTACATTCATACTGTAAAAGACATACTGATAACTTACACAGCTGAGTCTTTGGCCAAGCATCCCAGGTTCTTTTCACCCCTGTCTCTGTGAACCACAGTGTGTTCCACTGCCCCATATCCATGATAACTGTTTTTCAAAGATTATTTACACACACACACACACACACACACACACACACACACACACACACACACACACACACACACACACACACACAATTTTCTTAGGGAAGGCTGACAGAATCCAATTATGTACTTCTAACACACAAGTATACCTCTCAGCTATCCATAATTCTCAAGGATGACCATGATTCTGACTCACATTTTAGCTCTATCCCTCTTAATCCCTCCTACAATCGATGAGTTTTGGAGAAAAGGTAGTGAACTACACTTAAATAATAACATTAATTAGATTTATAGCATTCTTTTACTTCAGAAAATGTATATTCATTCATATTCTGTTATTCTGTCAATTTCTCAACTTAATAGTACAAATATTTTAAAAGTGTCCCTGATTAGGGTTTATATCGCTTAATCAAATACTTCTTTCATCGAATACCTCTTTATCAAACCCTTTTACTCAAAAAACCCTATTCATCGAAGTATTTAATTGTCGAACACATGAACATCAAATAACTTTAGTTGGCCACCACACAGAATATAACAGGTGACCTAAATAAACATGACTTAAATGAAAATAAAATCCTACAATTGCCTTACTTTTTATTTTAATGTTTACACTAATTTTCCTTAGTATAGTACCTCACAGACCAGTCTACAAAAAAGTGGGCGTAGCCTCATTAATTAAAAATTAAAAAGGCTACAGCTAGTTTTTCTCCTCATTTATGCAGAGGGGGGCTGTGCACCCCTGCACTCCCACACACCCATCAATTAAATATACCAACTCAGAAATCACACTATGTTGATGAAAAGGTTAAACTAGGAATACAGTATCCATATTCATGCTGCCATTGGCATGAATATTACTTAACTTTCACCAACTGTTGGATGATAGACAGGGTTTAGGTGGGACTTGCTATTCCACATACTTCAATGTACTTTATTAACAAAAACCTTATTTTCTGTAATTAATTTATAAGTTTTAATCTGGGATACACTGTAAAATTATCTATCACCTATTTCTTATACTACAGTTTAAATGAAATTATAAAAGGCTGCTAATTTATTACATAAGTTAGTGCTATATTTTAAAGCATATGTTATGTTCCTCAGATTGGCCAACAAAAATCATTTGATAAGATTCACTTTGACAAAGACTTCGATGAAAAGAGTTTTCAACTAAAAGTGTTCGCTAAAAAGGTATTTGATAAAATAAGTATTTGATTAAATTATATAGACCCCCTGATTATCCCTGATTATTTCTGGATTTGTCCCTGATTCTGCTGAGATTTGTCCTGATTCATTGACAGCTATGCACACTAGATGGGACTAGCAACCCAGTCATATCAGTTACCTATCACTCTTTATTTAACCAAATATAAATTATAAAAGCTGCTATTTCACTGGCAACAAGCAAAAATAATCTGGCTAAATGGAAGGCAGACACCACATCTTTGCCAATGTATAGAGCAAAATAATAATAATAACCTTCCCCTCAAATGATAAATAATAATAGTACATCAATAAAATGTACCAGCCAAAACATCTTAAAGGTAATAAAATAAAACTTTACCTAAATAATAAAGAGAGTGATGCTGCATATTAAATTTGCAGAGTATAAGACAACATGTATAGAGTATAAAAATGACACTTATTTGGTTCCAAGAAATCTGAACAATAATCAACAGCTTAAATCATTGTGAGTGGGAACACAGGCTCTAGCAGTGTTTTAACATGGATATCCTTAATTTTAGGTTAGATAATGCCTGTGAGTGCAGCTATTGATTTGGGGCAATTGTTCCTATCTGAAGAATTAAACTTAATTTTTGAACATATACATAGCTTTGTATGTTTGTTCTAAGTTAATTGGGGATTAAGTGTTCTGAAAATGTGTTTATTTTTTTTTTGTTTGAGGGTTTTCATTAAAACAAAAAGTTTTGAAAATGTGGCATAGGTTCAAATGGAAATGAGAAGAAACAACTATAAAAACATCAGTCCCAAACAAAAGTGTGTGCATGTAACACAAAAGTTGAAAATACACATTCAAAAACCTGTCATGTATAATAGGTGGTAGCATTAGATTTTATCATTATAGCTATACAATCCATATTATGTTGGGACATAAATGGCCTTAAAGGTATAGACGAAAAGGAAATATACTGAATTATATTAAGAAATGCAGAATGCAAATAGTGATGCTGCAGGTGACACATTTGGAAAAAAATTATCATGTGAATCTGGCAAAGAAAGGATTTCAGGATGATGACTGTTCAGCAGAATATCAGGGACAAAGGAAAGGAAGAGTATGTATACTAATTGCTAGACAGACTCCAGTTGTGATAGAAGAAGAAAAAAAAACAATAGTGGTAGATTTGTGATAGTGGCAAGGATGGAGGAATATGTTGGCATATATTTATATTCCACCAAAAACTGCCATTATGGAGCTTAGGAAAATTTTTGAGAGAAGTAATCAGCTTGCAGGGGACTAGAACGTGATTTGCAGCAGTGCGGATGTATCGGGGGACCTAGAAGGGAAAATATAACAATAGTGGAAGATTTCTAAAGAAATTTATGAAAATATTTGGCATGAGTAGGAACTCAGACAGAATTTTCATATTACTCCCCAAGATACAATAATTGCGGTAGAATAGACAGACATTATATTTCACAGGAACATGTGCATTTAATTGAAATCTTCAACCAAAATCCAGTAACTATTTCACATCATGCACCAATAGAAACTAAGATAGAAATACAGGGTAATGAAGTAAAAATGAGACACATAGGTGCTTTCTCACCAACCAGTTAAAAAAGAGGAATTTAAGGAATGGGTAGTGGAAGTAATTTGAAAGCTATTATTAGGGAAGATATAAATATTTATAGAAGTTATAGCCAGTGAGTTGGATAAAAATGAAAATGGAGATTAAAATAGGATAAATATAAAAGAGAAAGTGATATGGTTAAAAATAAAAGGAATTACTTAGAGGGGCTGACAAAGATTAAAGTACTGCAGAATAAAGGGAATCTCATAGAACAAGAAGAAGCCCAATGCAGAGTACTAAAGAGGGAGTATCTGTACACTATGTGTGAGTTCAGAAAGATTGTTGTTAAGCAACTGTTTTTGATAATAACTCCATAGCACAAAATGTTAGCACAATAATTTAGGCAACAGAAAGTAGAAAGGGTTGTTGTCAAACTTAGGGAACCTATAACATGAAAAGTAACAATATATCCCATAGAGGTATTACAGATATTTAGGAAATGTTATGAAAATTTGTATAAAGTAGAAAAATATGGAAGTCAAGAAAGAGCACAAATGGAAATATTTATGGAAAACGTATTTATGCAAAGATTAGAGGTAGGTGAGGCTCAACCACTAACTGTTAAGATAGGAGGTGGTTCAAATGGAAATGAGAAGAAACAACTCTGTGGTGTATAATCAATCCTCAGAAAAGTCTCCAGGAGCAAATGGTATTGCTGTGGAAGTTTGGAAGTTAGAAGGGAAGAAAGTGATAAAGATCTGGAAGATTTTGTTTAACAGCATTTTAAAAGAAGGGGAAGCACCAACAATTTGGAAGAAAGCTGTAGTGGCTGTATTACCTAAGGACAGTAAAGTCTCATCAGACCCAGCTTCATATAGGCCCATTTCAATTTTAAACCATGATTATAAAGTGTTTAGTTATATACTAGCAAATGTCAAAGGTGTTGCCACAATTGATTGATACGGATCCATGTGGTATTGTGGAGGGGAGGAAAACATTTGACAATATTAACAAAGCAATTATGATCCAGAGGGAGGCAGAATGTAAGAAAATATTGCTGTCGTTGGTGGGTCCTGATGCAGAGAAAGCATGTGACAGATTAATCTGGGATTTTATGAGCAGGGCAATGGAAGCATTTGCATTCTCTAATATGATAATAAGGTTAATTAGGAGGATATATGAAGGATCAGAGGTAAGAATTAAAGTAGGACAGTTCCTTTCTGATAAGCTGTGTTCAAACTGAGGTGTCCTGTTTCCCATTTGCTATTTGCTTTATATGTAGAACCATTGGGAAAAAAATAAGGGACTCGGAAATGTAATAATATAATTGGTGTGGTAATCAAGAAACAATGGCTTTATTTGCAAATAATATTTTTTTGTAACTGATAAATCCAGAAAAGTACATCTTAGCATTGTGGACCATGTTAAGACAGTTTCAAGTCTTTGTGATATAAAATTAATGAAGATAAAACAAAGACTATAGTCATAAATTATGTACCCACACAAAAACTGGTTCAGCCATACCCATATTTATGGGGACAGGATAAGATGAAGTATTTCAGAATATGGATTAAAAATGCTTCTGTTATGGGAGCTAATGATATGTGGGAAGATACTAAGCAAAAGATAATACAAAAAGTGAGAAACTGGAAGCTCTAGTTTATGGATATGGATACAAGCAGTGAAAATGATTTTAGCCTGTTTAGTTTTATATACAGGTCATGTATATTTTATCAACCAGAGGAGAAGTCATATATAATAATTAATAAAAAGATGAAGGAATGTATTGGGAGAGGAAGAGGGCAAGAGTTAAGGAGGATAATTTGATCTGTACAATAGAACAAGGTAATCTGGAATTGCTTGATTTGAAGGGATATTATAAAGTTACATAGTTAAGGCTCATATACATAACAAAATCAGAAGGGTAATTCAAGAATGGAAAGGGATTATGATGATGATGATGATGATGATGATGATGATGATGAAGCAGCAGGAAGTTCATGAAATAAAGAGAGAGTGGAATTTGGGATACAGAACCTTAAGGAAAATAATAACAACCATACAGAATACTATATCCATAAAGTAGCAAAAAGTATTCTAAGAACTAAGCCAGCAGAAGAATGGAGAGATGAGATTTTGCCAGTAGGGATGACTGCAAGTAGGGGTACAGAAAAAAGGCAAGAGGAGGCTGGAATTTATTGGAGAAAAAGGGCTAAGGAACCAAAGTTTTGGGAGCAAATAACTAGAGACTAAAAGGTAATATAGTGGGATGTGGCCAAGAAGACATTTGGACTGCAGGCTATAGACTGCCTTCCCTACCAGGGATTGATATCAAAGTATAGCGAAAGAGAAAGGGACAGGGGAATCTTAAAACCTTTCCTGGTAGAGATTGAATTGAATCTAGAACAGAAGTTGCTGTAAAAAAGTGATAATTAGTAGGCAATATAAAAGATTGAAAAAGCTATAAAGATCAATCAAGGGAGGTTAGAAAAGATCGGGAAGAGAGACTATAAAAGCAATTTACAAGAGAACAATGGAAGGACATATGTACGGTCACCAAGTATGCACGAGAGTCCAGAAGGTTTAGGATCTTTGCTTGGAGGTGTTTGTATAGGTATTTTTATAGCGCAAGCATACTTCAAAGAATTATTTCTCAGGTAGATAGCAAATGCTGTAGGTATGATGGGGAAGAAACAAGTAACTGGGAACATATGATTTGGGAGTGTAATGAGTTGGCAGATTTAAAAAATTCCCCATAGAGTACTCTTTCAGAAATATTGGGTGAGTAAATGACAGCACCCGTGGATATAATTATTTTGAGAAGGGACACAGATTCTGAATTGTTTAGCCATAGGAAGGCTTTATTAAGTATAGTTCTGTTGTCTGCCAAAAACAATTACTAGAAAATGGAAATCAAAGTCTAAACCAAGCTGTATCTGAAGTATTGAATATTATGAAACAGATAAAAGAACTGGAAGAGAGATCTTTAGAAAAGAGAAGGAGCAAATTACATAAAATAAATGGAAAGTGTGGAAACAATTCATGCTAAATTATGCCGAGGGTGAGGAGGAAGAATGAGATTTATGGGAGGGCAGGGATTCAGTAATATATGTAATGTTGAAGTTATGATAGTTACAAAGAAAGAAAAGATATGTGATGTATAATGTATGCAAATGCAAAAAAAGTTTAACATGGTTTGTTTTATTTCCTGTTAATGTATTTTTGCCTGTCTTCAATGATGATTTGATAAAGGTGTTTTAAAAAGGCAGTCATTAATACAGGAAGGAGCGTGTACAGAAAAATCTGATCTACATCTAAACAAATACCCTAACTGTCTCTTACTGAAAAAATATTGGCCTTAACTATTCTAAGTCAGAAAATGTAATACAAGGGAAAATTCAAAAAACACACATTCATGGATGTGTAATAAAGATCCAAGAAAAAAATAGTTGACGATAAGAAAAGATGGCATTTTCCTGGTTTTAGTTCCAAATATTTACATCTGAGCTCATCATTCTGTCCCCATGCAAACTAGGGATCATCAGATCACATAAATTCCTTTATATTACACTACATTGCAGTAGTTCCTTTCTAACAGAGCAGCAGGTATGATCAAACCAGTTTTTCCATTTTCTCAGAATAATGCTTTTGCCTACCCAAGGACTGCTTGATCTACTCTGACCATCTATTTACCTCTTAGAAGTACATTTTAGTTGCATTTTACGGTTATCTTTCTTCCTGATTCCAAACCAATGTATGGTGTAATTGAAAGGAATTATGTCCTTCTTCACACAGGAAAAACAAGAAGTTAAATTTTACATTTAATTTACAATTTTCATGCAGTTCTCTTTCCTTCATCTCCTTTTACATCCAAGGAGAGAAAAGTTACAGGATTAAACACATTTTTATGCCACAGGAACAACACATATTACAGAAGTAACAGTGCTTAAAGATAGGTTTATAAAGGTGCCAACAGTCTGTAATAAAAAATGCAGCATATTTTAAACTTTGATGTATTTGTTTGTTTAATATAAAGGCTTGTGATTCTTCTGATGCAGCATTCCATCCTCCACATGAATAACATAGGACCCTGGTTCAACTGCTTGACCAGCTACTCTAGTTTCAGATCTGTCAGTCTTTGATGGATTCTATCATAGCAGTACTTTTTATTTCATAATTTCTTTAAAGTATTTACTTAATTTAATATGAGTTTTCAGGCATCAGTATTGCATATGAACTAGGTTATTTGCTTTTCAACCTTCAGCCCATTAGGAAAGCAGATGGTGAAAAAAAAGTCTTTGGAATGGAATATTCCTATATTCCAAAACTGAAAGACATACATCTCCATACTTTACATACACGATTTTTGCTGTTTTAATAGTTCTCTTGCCCATTAGACTGTAGATAATGTAATTGTCTCTGATATGACTGATTTTTCTCTCATGCACATCTCTTCTGAATTCGTGATTTTGTATTATGGACCAATGTCAGATAAGAAAACATAGCATTTCCCTGTTCTAAGAATATAGGCTTTAATATCCTAAGTACACCTATACTTGTTATGTTTGTCAGTTTATTTGAGAGTACTCAAAACAATAATACACATATATAAAATACAACATTGCCTTAAATTGAAACAAATCTGTGTCTATTTGGCTCCACAGTCTTCTGGGACATGGGTATGTTATCATTTCTTTCTTCTGAGCATTTTCATGGTATGCATTGCATATGTCACAACTCTATACTACTTGTTCCATTAGAACTGATATTCTTGGCAAGTGCATTATATGCATTGCTTTTTATTTTCACTTTACTATTCTCACATAAGATTCATATTGCTTCTCTACCATGTGTAATCTCAGTTGATTGGGAACTATTATTTTTCAGGTTTGAAAACGAACACTAGGACATAATTTATTTCTTAGTTAAAAGAACAGACTGAAATTTATTTGATACCAATGTTTTTTGCCCAGGCCAACCTTCTCATTTTGGCTTCTTTCAGCAACTGCATTTCACTGCTAATGTAAGATCAAATGAATATATAGTTCTTCAACCACTTCTTCATGCTTCTCTGGTATATATATATATATATATATATATATATGTATATATATATATATATATATATATATATATATATATATATATATATATATATATATATATATATATATATCCTGCTCATCATACCTAGTCCGTATAGTTCCTTAACTGGCCTGTATTTTAGTTTTCAGATCATACTTCTGTAGATTAAATATTGCCCTCTTCACTCTCAGTGGTGTCTTGTAAAAGACTTTCTGAATATGTCTTACAATGGTTATGGTGAGTTTACACTTGGCATTCTTTACTATAATCATATTCACAGACTTCATATCCATTTATTATTACTAAAGTTCATTTTCCGTCTGAGGATATTTGTTTTGTGCATCTGTAAATGCACTTGACCCATAAGCAACTAGACCATTCTCTTGCAGACATACACCTTGTATACTCTTCTGGCTGGCATTCTCTTTTAACACTACTGGCTTATCCACACATTATTAAACACTGGCACTTCTGAAATTAGTTTCTTAAACACTCAAAACTCTTTCTTTTCCAGTTTTCAAACTGCACCTAGATCTGACAGCTTTTTTAGTGACAGAGTTATCTTAAATTACAACAGTCATGAAGGAACATCATTGCTTTGACACACTGATATGTATATATGATATGTATTTTCTGTTGTATGGCTGTTTTGTACAGGGACACAGTCACTCTTTGCTTTTGTGCTACACATTTTTTCACAAGTCCTAATGTCTCAATAGTCAAATGTTTTACAATATTAAGACAATATTCTTCTTTAAGTGCTACAAGTTGAAAATGGTCTTCTACATCTTGTTTTGATATCCATGGAATCGGTAGCTTCAGACCAGGTAGCATTACTAAATGCCTCAAATAAGTACAGAGCACACAACTTTGTTAAAGTAAATTTAAAGCAAATTGCCATGCCTTATTTGAATGTGACTCAGCAAGAGAAATCATATGTTTAAAAGGTTAAAATGATGTTTGGTATGGAAATCTTACATAATGTTAAGGTTTAAATAAAAAGATATTACAAAATTCTTATTGCATGCAGTGGTGAATATTTACATTATTTACATGCAATACATCCCCTTTATCACTGTTAACCTAGCTCTTCTTCTTTCTTGAGAGTAACATTTCCCTGTAAGGCATACTTCTCATCCTCTAAAAAATATTACCCCTCCCCCTTTCCTGGTTCATCATATATCTCAAACATCTCTATATGGTTTGCTATCAAATGACTGAAAACCAAAAGACTGAATCCTAAAAGACTGAACATTCAAAATACTGAATACATTTTTAATACAAGAGGCAAGCCCCCCTGTTCCCCTCATGTGGGGGGCTGTGCCCCCCACACCCCCTGCTAACTATATATACTAACTCCAAGATGACACAACAGTGGAAAAGGGGCAAATTCCATCATTCAGTATTTTGAATTTTCAGTCTTTTGGTTTTCATTCATTTGATAGTAAACCTCTCTATATACCTTGTTTATTTTAGCCTGTCTCCCAACATCTGTATAATTCTCTAATCATTCATCTCACCCATTTCTGCTCTCTGCCATAGTACAGCCTATGCCTGCTCTTCATCATTTATTACTTTTCTTTGTTGTTCCTCTTTTAACCCAACTTGCCTTAAATATCCAAAACATTCACTCTTCCTTGGACTACTCCCTCTTTAATCATCACACCCCAAATAGTTACATTTCTAATCACATTCTAACGCCCTACCACTCACCATCTCCTAACACTGAGTTTCTTTATTCCATAAACTACAGACACCTCTACACCCTACTACATAGATGTTACATCTGCAGGTTCCTTTCCTGCCTCATCTTGACACTGCCAACAAATAACAGTCTTTTTCCATCCAGCCATCCCTTTATTTTCCTCTCTATTGCCTCCCACCACCTGCAAACAAGCCCTTTTCTGTTTTATGTTTTCCCTGACCTTTTTACCTTGCCTATTCTCCTACCTCCCCTTCTCCTCCTAGAATAGTTTGTCATGCCGTATGACACTGCTCCTTGCTACCTTTCATCCACAAATTAGTTTACTACAGTCTGTACCCTACAATATTTGAGCAGTTCACAGGCCTGTAAACCAAATTCATTCCCTAGTTCATCCCATGATTTGTGTATATTCTCAACAAACTACTATATCTATTCTATCATCCTTAAGCCCATCTCTTCCCACTCGCCTCCTTCAATAATTCCTCTTTTGTTCTCAAGTTTGGGTTTTCCCATAGGCATGCCATACATTCCCGGTACCCTCAAACCATTTGACTTTGTCCACCCACTGTCTGCATTCTTCTTCTTCTGACATATGAATTCATTCATTAAGCACCTGCCCCATCTATATTCACAGTCGCCATATCCTCCCTTTCCCCATTATTTTTCTAATCATCTGAATAAACAGACTGTCTCACATACCTTTGTTTTGGGCATCAAACTTAAGAAGCACATGCAGTACAGTACTTTTGGCAAAAACATCATTTTCCACATGCACTTCACCAGACTTCCCCTTGTTTAGTCCTTTAACTGTTTACTCATTCTTCTCCTCTCTTGCTTTCACTGTTTCCCTCAGTCATTTGCTTGATATTAAGGTATAACCACATACCCTAGATATTTACCTCTACCTGGTACAAGAAGAGCAAAATTGCCTTCTTCCTTAACCCCAAAGCACACTAACATTGAATTAGTGTCATGATATTAGAGGCCAACCATTGCTCCAAACCACAAAAATATACACTGCACCACTGGTAATCCTTTCACCACGCTGCAGAGTAGTGTCAAATAGTCACCCCCCAAACAAATTACAAATAAGAAACTTCACCCTTGTTTTCTCCTCACACTTCTTATAGAGTTCCTCCAATTTTCCTAGTCTGCACTTCTGTCACTAACAAAAATGTGTATGACAGTACAGAGCACCCTTGTGTTTTTCTTTTCTCTGAGTTAAGAACTCTCAGAATATTCCTCCGTAAGCAAAGACCCTCATCTTATGATTTTGATACAATGCCGTGACATCCACTTAAACACCTATAACAAGAATTTATCTCCCTCGGTACAGTATATATAAATTCACAATTTCCAGAATCAGATCATTGTTTGTTAATAACCATCAGAATTACCCCTGCATCTTTTATCTGATTTCACTGTGAACAGTCAAACTAACTATGTACCAAGTATGATTTTTAATTTATGACCTTTTATAAGATCAGTTTAAGGTGGAGGTGGCATTACATCAAGGATCAGCTCTGAGCCCTTTCTTATTTGCAATGGTGATGGACAGGTTGGCAGATGAGATCAGACAGGAGGCCCCATGAACTATGATGTTTGCAGATGACATTGTGATCTGTAGTGAGAGTAGGGATCTGGTTGAGGAGACCATGGAGAGGTGGAGATATGCTCTAGAGAGGAGAGGAATGAAGGTCAGCAGGACTAAGACAGAATATGTGTGTGTGAATGAGAGGGAGGATAGAATGGCGATGATGCAGGGAGTAGAGTTGGCGAAGGTGGATGAGTTTAAGTACTTGGGATCAACAGTTCAGAGTAATGGTGAGTGTGGAAGAGAGGTGAAGAAGTGAGTACAGGGTGGAATGGGTGGAGAAGAGTGTCAGGAGTGATTTGTGACAGACGGATACCAGTAAGAGTGAAAGGGAAGGTCTATAAGAGGATAGTGAGACCAGCTATGTTGTATGGGTTGGAGACGGTGGCACTGACAAAAAGGCAGGAGTCAGAGCTGGAAGTGGCAGAGTTAAAGATGTTAAGATTTGCACTGGGTGTGACAAGGATGGACAGGATTAGGAATCAGTATATTAGAGGGTCAGCTCAGGTTGGACGGTTTCCAGACAAGGTCAGAGAGGCAAGATTGCATTGGTTTGGACATGTGCTGAGGAGGGATGATGGGTATATTGGGAAAAGGATGCTAAGGATGGAGCTGCCAGGTAAGAGGAAAAGAGGAAGGCCTAAGATAAGGTTTATGGATGTGGTGAGAGAGGACATGCAGGCGGTTGGTGTGAATGAGCAATATGCAGAGGACAGGAAGAAATGGAAACAGATGATCCGCTGTGGAAAACCCTAACGGGAACAGCGGGAAGAGAAGAATAACTTTCCCTTCTAATTTCTGAGCCACTCCTTCTAATATTTGGGCTAATACACTTGAAAAATGTTAGCAATCCTATTGATTAAAGATGCAAGCCTATAATTACATAGGTTTTCTCCTGCTTTAGCTCACTAACATCAAACAACTACTATCACCCATCCTGCAAAGCTTCATAAGTCTTTTCCATTTAATATTGTTTCAAAAATTTCTTCAAGATACCCAACTTGTCTTCCTTTAATGTATTAACAAAGTTAGTTTGAAGTCATCTTCCCCAAATGTCCTTCCACTCTGCAAATACCTCATCACTTCTTCATCTTCTTATTTTACTGTCCAGCTTTTCTCTCTGATTGTTAAACATTCAAACCTTGAGTACCTCTGCAAACTATCTCCTTTCTTTCCTTATAAAGGGCCTCATAAAAATGACACAAACGTCTCCAGTCTTATTTCTTATAAATACCCAATGCATTTCAGACGTCACCATTACACCTTCTCTCTGCCCATTTAATTTCTAAACATCTGGTTTTATCCCATGTCCACTACTCAGACCTGGTGTTTTCAAACTCCCGTCTTTTTTTTCCTGTCAATGTCCAGTCAGTCTGTACTTTGACCCTTTCTATTTCCACTTTCAACAACTCTCCTCGAGGCCAGAATCCTTAATGTGGGCTTCATGATTCCAAGTCAATAATGGTGTGTGTGTGTGTGTGTGTGTGTGTGTGTGTGTGTGTGTGTGTGTGTGTGTGTGTGTGTGTACATGCACAAGGAGAGATTAGAATGCCTGTGCTCAAATCATCCACCAGGGCTTGGCTTAAGTCCTTAACAGAAATGTCCCTTATTGCTGGTATACTAGGAAGGGCACATACCACCTCCATGGCTTCTTGGATGATGGCCCTTTGGTCAGCTGTCATCTCTGTAGTGGAGATAGCCAGTACAAGGAAACCAATGGCTTCAAAACAAATAGGTGGGGTTTGATAATGGACAGGCATTGAAGTAAAAAGCACATAAAATATCTAAGTTACTGGCCAGATGGCATGTGTCCTTTGTAACATGATACTGTTCAATATTTCCATGCCATACTCTCTAAATGTCAGTTAGGCAGCATACCCCCAGTGTTTCCTACCCTTGCTGTTGTATTTCTTCACAACATATAGTCTGTCTAAGCCTAACACTAATACTACATGAAAGTCTCCCTTTATAGCCATATTTGCTGTTTATTTTCTATATAATCTCTAAGGCATGAAAAAAACATATAATACTGCCAGATCTTATAAACTAAGCCATAAAATAACCCTAACATTCATTCCTCCTTAACATCCACCTCACTTTCTGTAAGTAGTTTCTCTGTTATCCCCCTCTTTTCCAGTAGTACCAACCCTGTGCATTGCCCTTTGTACATCATCCTGCCACCACTTTGAAAAAACACCCTCCGAATTTCCACATTCTCCTCTCCTTACATTTAATTTCTGCAACATAAATCCCTCCTTCCTATTCAGTCTGCTTGCTATCTTACTTGTCTTAAATGGGCTGCCTACCCACATGTTACATAGCAGCTAAATTGTGACATCATTCAGGCATCTCATAAAGCATGCTGCCTCTGTTGTATACTTATCATCTCATCCCCCTACCAAGTTGCAGATTATCTGATGCTGCATTCTAGATAATGGCCTGGCCAGATCATTCAGGAACTCTTGTCTCAAGTCTTCCCTCATTCATGTTCCATCCGCTAGTCCTCCTATCATCACTTCCTCTAAACTGTCTTTTGTCCTAAGTTATCTTTCACTCCCAACTGCACTTGCTCTTCTTCCATGCCCTTTCCTACCTCCTTTCCTTCGACTATTTATTAACATGTGTTTACCAGGAAAGTCTGACCGGGCTAAAGGTGTCCATTTTCAGTGGAGGCCTCAGAAGAAAAGCTCCAGGTACATCAGATTACATTTAAACAACAAAAAAATTATAAGCACATATGTTACAATACAGACTAGATTAGTTTTAGACATTAACTACATCATAAATATGTATTGTGAGCAAGTCAGGATATACAATGCTAAGAAAAACAATTAATCAGAATGAGTTTATAATAAAGTATAGGAGGATCGATGGAAGAAAAAAAAAAAAAAGAAAAACTGGATAGGTATTAAAAGACAGAAAGTAAATAGATAAGAACATATTAGTGGTGAAAAGACTGGGGTAAGAGGAATGACCAGTGTTAAGGTAAGATGGAAACCTTAGTCATGGAAAACAAGAAAAAGGAAGTAAGATAAGGGATGATAAAAGTGGTTAGAGGGAGGAAAAGTAGGTAGGAATGTAGAGACTTGAAGGGGTTCACCCTAAGCAGTGCCAAAAAATGGATATATTTTTGTTGTTCATTCTGGCCCTTGCCCTTATAATAGCCACTCCCCTACCCCTTGATCTACAGAAATCCATCTGCCCCACCAAAATCTTGCACCCCGTTCCTCTTCACACTTGCTCTCTTATGCAGCTATCCATCCTCTCTTCCCATCCAAAAACTCACTGCCACCTTGCTGTTCTGTGCAGCTTATAAGTTCCTGTTTAGAGTCATTTCTGCATCTGCCTTACAATGGCTAAACTATATTAATGGCATCAGTGGAAAACATAATAAAAACTAAATTGTAGCACTTCTTAAATTGACATCTTTTCTCTGACCCTTACTTTTGGGCCAATTACTCCAGTGTACCATTAAGTTAGTGTGCCTGTAATCACAACAGTCATAACCTCATATTTAGCTCCCCTCAGAAAAGTATAGTCCTTTTCCCTAGTCTTGTCACAGAAGACCACAAAATGTTCCCCCTTACTTATTCATTTACAAATATCTTTCTCGCTCCTTATCAAACATATTACGGCTTCTATGAGTACTAGTTAATCTACTTGTAGAAAAACAGTAGTGATAATAGTGCAATTGAAGAGGTATATAGTTTACATACACCTGCTTCCAAAGTGTAAATATACTACGGCTTTGATTCATAGGGGTTTAGCATAATGCATTGCATAAATTAGCGCAGGTAGCAGCCAGGGATAGTATGATGCTGACTCTAAAACACTGTTAGAAAGGCCATACAATAGTTAAAATAGTACAGTATGTAATGCATGCTCTAGAGTGCATAATGACGTGAATTGGGAACTCCTTGCATATGTGCCATATGGAGTATGCAACTAAAGGAAGACAAAGTGGCATAAAATTTAGGAAATTATAAAACATGTAGGCTGTACAACAGCACATTTGCATGTTGAACGTCATGACTCTTGTGACAAAGATAGTGATGCTATGAATAGCAACAGCAGCAGCACTTTGGCATGTGCTGGGAGCTGTTGTCGGGATCAGTGCCTGTGATGGTCAGCTTTGTAGCCACCTACAACACTGAAAGAAGCACAGAAAGCACCTGACAAAACCACAAGTCAATTTATCTTCAGAGAATTGTTCATTTCTAACTGGGCAGGGATTCTCTAAAGGACTTAGTCAAACTGTACCACCCACAAATGGAACTGAAGAGTATGTGCTAGCACCTTGACAAGGTGACCCATATAAAGAACCTGAAAAATACCATTATGCATGGCAGGGACAATGCCCATGACCAGGGGTGGCAGTTCATGTGCCCAGAGCAATAGGGATGGAGTAAAATTATGAGACTGAATATAAGCATCCAAGTGAGGCATCTCAGGTGTCGAGCTGGAAGAACAGCCACATCCATGACTGGGAGAATACCTACATCCAGGAGTGGTAAGCCATGAGCTCAACGGAATTGTTGTTACAACAATGGCCCATGTAGCTTGAGTTGTGATGGGCTGTACCTGATCACCTTATTTATTTTTA
Organism: Protopterus annectens; assembly: GCF_019279795.1. Lineage (NCBI taxonomy): Eukaryota > Metazoa > Chordata > Ceratodontiformes > Protopteridae > Protopterus > Protopterus annectens. Next base: position 1,132,829,249 of record NC_056744.1, on the reverse strand, counting down.
TTTTTATTTTATTTTACATTTGTTTACTGAGAATGTCTGACTGGACACAGGTCCATTTTCAAAGGAGGCCCGGGGAGAAAAGCTCCAAAATGCAATTACAATAAATGAGAGAAAAAATAAATAAAGCAAACATATAAGAAATATTGTATGAATACACAGTAAAGTAGAGATTAACAATTCATAAAAGTAGACAAGCAGTGACGTGTATAATATACATTAAAGCACACTATTATTTAAGACATTAGGTAATGTGTGCTGGTTTAGTAAAGGGGGTTATTAGTTCTATAAGTTAAGTTTAGTAAAGGAAGTTAGGTTTAGTAAAGGGAGTTATTAGTTCTGTAAGTTCTGTAGGTTAAGTATCAACAAGTTAACATTCTTTCAGGGTAAATTGATTAATTAAGGACTCATTCATAAGACAGAAGAGGTCACTTAAGGTTAATCACTTGTTAACAGAGGGGGTGGAGCTAGGAACTAAAATTTCTATTTAAGGAGTAAACTAAAACATTTCAGAGCTTTACCAGAAAGGCTCATCCAGACTCTGCTACACTTTGCTGTGAAGGAAAGGTTAGTTTGCTGTTATTTTTTGTATTTCTGTATTGCCTTTCTATATTTTGAATACTGTAGTTTGTTTTCTTTACCTTGTGTTTTGCTTGCATTCTGTTTTAACAGCATATTAAAACTTCAAAAGAGACCACAGCTCTCTCTGTTCTGAGTCAGGCAGTCTTTCTAGTTGCCCGCCTCTTATGTTAATCTGACCATATATCTCATTTCTCTCTACTTTCACTGGCTTATGTGAGTAATCACAAAACCATCACTTTTGAAATCCCACCCCTTCAATTATTTAAATTTATTGGCCATCCTACAGTATTTCATAGTACCAAAATACAAAAGTAACCACCCCTTTCAGTCCATCTTGCTGTTTTAAAAATAGTAACTCTCCACTAAACCTTAACTTTTTAAACAGGTAAAACTCAAGTTACCTACTTTCATATCTAACTTCTCTAGTGCACACTGTGGAGTGCATTCTTTTCAATCTTACCTTTAAGCATCCCTGTTACTAGCACTTTCTCTAATACCTAAAAAGATCATCTCTACTTGACTCCAAGTAGACTTTTCTCTATCTGTTAAACCTAGCACTTGCTCCTACAGTACTTATTACCTTGATATGGCACTCTTATAGATAGCACCGCAAAAACGTAAACACCCATTTCTCGGTCACCCACGTCCCCCGGAATCTCTTTTAAAATTTTTTTGTCTAGTCCTTCTAGCATGTCGAGGGATCAGTTGCTAGTGTCCTCTCCTGCTCAGCTGGTGAACCTGGGAATATTGAGGCAATGTTAAAATTGCCTCATGTACAGAGACAACCCTCTCCTCCTCCCACAAAACACAAATACATGTGAGAGATGCAACTATATGGCCAAACTGGAGGCTGAGCTCTCTCAACATAGGACTGGCAAGACCAGTCAGGAGGAGAAGGTTACCACACACACTATAGACCCAGTCTCACATAGTACCATCACAACCTCAAATCATACACATAAACACACAAAGACATACTCGGCGGCTCTGATCAAAAATCTACCAAAACAGCAGAGGCCACCAAAGCAGACACCCAAACAACCACCACCTCAGAACACAACACCTGCAACACATAGACCTCACAGTCAGAGTGTCAAACAGTCACAGCCCTTAAGGCCAAACACAATGCCAGACACACTAGTCATTGGTGACTCCATAGTCAGACACACTGACGTCCCGCTCACCAGACTGAGTAAGGAGAAGGTCACAGTAAGCTGCCTGTCGGGCGCTAGAATCCGCCACATAACGCAAGCACTCAGGTCTCTCAACAGCAGGTACAAATACGACTCAGTCATTGTCCACGCTGGTGTAAACGACCTGAGATGTACCTCCTTGGACTACATGAAAAGAGACATTGAGGAGCTCTCTGATTATGTAGCCCAGGCAGATATGACCCTGACCTTGAGCAGTATCCTACCTTCACCAAGAATGATGCCACAATACAGAGATAAGATGATCAGCTTTAACAATTGGCTTAAACTCTGGTGTCATTCAAAGGGGATCCAATGTCTGTCTGCCTGGGATGACATGCTGGACAAGCCACGCTGCTTCGCAAGGGATGGCTTGCACCTGTCACCCCTTGGATTCCGGATATTGGCAAAGGCTCTTGCCACCCTCATAGTGCCTTTTTTAGGCAAGGCTCAAATTCTAAACCTACCACCCTAGAACACAAAAAAAGAAAAACTAAGGGTAATGCTGCTCAATGCCAGAAGTCTAAATCTCAAAATGCACGCACTCGAGGCCCTTCTCAGTATGGAGAACATCGATGTCTGTGCAGTGACAGAAACCTGGTTCAAGGCTCCTGAGAGCACCCCAGCACTATCAGGTTTTACCTCTTATCATGCGTTCTGGCCCCAAAATCCGGACAATACCAAGAAAGGAGGGGGGGGTATCCATATTCATCAAGGACACCCACACCTCAAGACTGGTGGCAACGCACAATGCATCGGAGACCATCCAGGTGCAATTAACCATAGGCAAGACTGCTCTGCAAATTGTAGCATGTTACAGGCCACCCTCACAAACTCAGGAACCTCACATGGCCTTCCTGAAAACACTAGAGGGATAAATGTATCACCAAACACCATCATACTAGGTGACTTCAATTACCCTAATATAGACTGGGAACACTACTCAAGCCCAAACACCCTAGCCCAAAAGTTCCTGGAATTCATAAACTCAAATGCCATGGAACAACTAGTCACCATCCCCACAAGAGGAGAAAACATACTTGATCTCATCATCACGAACATGGGAGCACAATGTTCAACACCGAAGTATACCCCTCACTGGTGAGATCAGATCACAAACTAATCTCGCTGGAGGTCCTCATCCCACCCCCACCTGAAATAAAAAAGACCACAGTAAAGAACTTCTCGAAAGCCGACTTCACACTTCTAAAGACTAGTGTGGTCTCCTTTAAGGCCCCTGAGCGGCGGAAAACAGTACTCAAGCCGCTGAATCACTTACAAATGCCTTCTACCAGCACCTGCAGGACTGCATGGATAAGGCAATCCCAAGCAAAACAAAGACTCTTTGTACCAAAGGCAAGCGTCCAGTCTGGTGGACCCCAGCCATAAACAAACTCTACAACAAAAGGAGGAAGCTACTACAAGATAGAGCAAAATCCTTAAAAGGTAAGACACCCTTGATCACTATAAGTAAAAACTAAGAGCTCTCATAAAATCATCCAAAGCAAATTTTGAGAGAAAAATAGCTAAAGACTCAAAAGACAATCATAAGGCCTTCTTTAGCTATAGTTAGAAACCTGGGAGGAAACTCCCAGATATGCTCAGAACTAGTTCATAATGATGTGAAGATTACTGATCCTACAGACATTGCCAACATACTGGCTGACAGGTTCAGTGCAAACTTCTCCCCTCCCCAAAAGGAGAGATATCTATACCAAGCGATTGCAGCCCCCAAACATCTCCAACGCCCAAGTGAGAACTGCTCTCTCCAAAGCAAAAACACAGCATCCATGGGACCTGATGGTGTCCCCGGCTGTGTGCTCCACGAACTCAATGAGGAATTAAACCCACAGCTAGGACAGCTGTTTAATCATAGTCTTACCTCTGGATATGTACCCAGGAGTGGCGCACTGCAACTGTGGTCCCACTTCACAAAGGCGGTGCCTCCACCGACCCTGGAAATTACCGCCCATTAGCTTGACAAGCCTTATCTGCAAAGCCATGGAGAGGATCATAATGGACCTCATAAATAAAGACATAGGAATTTGCAGACTTTGGATCCATCCCAGTTTGGCTTTGTCAAAGGCAGATCATGCCTTCTAAACTTGGTTGACTTTTTCGAAACAGTCACCAAAGCCATTGATGAGGGAAAGGCAGTCCATACAGCCTACCTCGATCTGGCGAAGGCCTTCGATACAATACCCCACTCGGGTATCATTGAAAAACTCATCAGCTTAAATGTTAACCCATACATCACAAGATGGGTTGCAAACTGGCTGAGTGACAGAACCCACAGGGTCAGAGTTGCTGGCGCCATGTCAGACTCAAAGCCTGTCACAAGTGGTGTACCACAGGGCTCAGTCCTGGGCCCACTCTTGTTTGGCATCTACTTTTCCGAAGTACAAGCAAACACAGGAGGGTTATGGCTGACAAAGTTTGCAGATGACTGCAAACTGGGCCATAGTAGAAAACACATCTGACACAGATATCCTTCAGAAGGGTCTCACAGAAACGGATAACTGGTGCCAGAGCCATGGCCTAAAGTTAAATGCCAAAAATGCATAGTCATACCCTTCGGGAAAAACAAGGTTACCCTAGCTACCAAATAGGTGGCAATCCACTGAGCACAGAAGAAGTTATCAGGGACCTGGGGACCCAGGTTGATAGTAGTCTGTCATTCGACACCCATGTAGCTAAAGTAGTTAGGAAGACCTTCTACATTGCCCACCTTATCATGAAGGGATTCTCATCTAGATCAAGGGAGGTCATAGTCTCCCTATACTCATCACTCATCAGACCAATGATTGAGTACAATGCCCCATTCGGAATGTATCTGACCCGACACTTGCAGCAGCTGGAGAGGCCACAAAAGTTCCTCACCAAAAGGATAAAGGGTCTCAAACATCTGTCCTATGCTGCCCGACTGAAAGAACTCCAGCTCTATTCAGTCGCCACCGCTTGCTCAGAGGTGACCTTTGCCTAACATACAAGGCCATGTCAAACCCAGATTTGATGAATATGCTTCACCTCATAAAATCTAGATCCGTCAGAGCCACAAGGGCGGGAGACTTAAACCTCGACACGGCTATTAATAGGACATGCTGGAGGGATAGATTCATCACCCAAAGACTCCCTATGCTGTGGAATAAAATCCCGGTATATGTGAGGCAGAGCACCTCGCTGGCCTTGTTCAAGAGAAATCTTGACCAATGGATGGGAGATCGCAGATATACCCCAGGGATTACCTCAGTGTCACTGCTCGACAGAGGCACAGCAAAATAATGGGTATAGTTCCCCATACTAAAGGGGTGGCGTAAGCCACAAAACTATGGGCTAGGCTTGTAAATGCCCTCGGGCAGATAGCCTAGTATGAACTTATGAACCTATGAATTGTTTGTTCTTAACAGAATCCATGCAGCAATTACTTGGAATGGATTAACCTGGGAAATGGCATGAGCAAAGCCAGTTATTTACATAGTGGGTGTTTAGGAGGTTTTTTTAATTGAATAATGGAGGTGGTAGAAGTTATTTGGCTTGGTAGTGAGTTCCAGATTTTGGGAGTGTTGCAGGCAAAGAGGGCTTTATCAGCATCATTTTTATGTTTGATGATAGTTAGGAGGTTCTGGTTAGTAAGGCTCTTGAGGTAGTGTGGGGCTGAATTAGATGCTGGAGTGCTGGGGTTGTATCAGGAAGGTGGTAGAGCTTGTGTGCTATAGAGAGTTGATTGAGAAGAAGTATTTGAGGCAACTCAAGCCGATTGAGCTGTTTAAGGGATAGACAGTGATGAGACCTATAAGAAGCTTCAGTAGCAAACTTGGCAATCCTTTGGGATTCCATTTTATTTAGATCTGTCTGACGAAGATTAGTCAAGATAGGGGAGGCATAGAGAAGGATGGATAGGAGATGAGTCCTTGCAATGGTTTGTTTAGTATGTTTAGTGATAACCTGTTTGTTCCTATAGCGGAGTCCAAGCTTTTTGTTAACTTTCTTCATGATTTGTGCTATGTAGATGTCAAATTTCAGGTTATTGCCGATTTCTACACCTAACAGTTTAGTGTGTGTGGTTGGAGTGATTTGAATGTTATCTTTGGAGATGATGGTGAAATCATTGTTTAGAGGAGAAGATCTACCAGGGCTGAAAAGAATTAGTTTAGTTTTTTTTGGGATTAAGAATAAGTTTGATGTTAGTGAACTACGTTTCAGCTAGAGTGAAGTTATTTTGGGTTAGGGTATGCAGTTCAATTAAGGTGGGGATGGCACATATAAGGGTGGTGTCATCTGCATATTGTACTACTGAGGCAATGAGTGAGGATGAAGAGATGTGGTTGGTAAATAGAGAGAACAGCAATGGGCCGAGGATGGATCCTTGCAGGACTCCTATGGTTATGGGTAATGGGGGAACAATTGGTCCTGCCATAGAACTGCTTGCTGACAGCCTGATAAGTAGCTATTGAACCATGATATAGAGGAGGGGCTTATATTTAGGGTTGATAGAGTTTCAAGAAGCATACTGTGATTTACCATGTCAAAGGCTTTTCATAAGTCCAGGAATATGGAAGATATGAATTAACCCTTGTTTCTATGATGGTAAACTATGTTAGTGAATGATAGTAGTGCTGTGGCGGTGCTATGGGAAGGTCGAAAGCCATGCTGAGATATGGAAAGTAGCTTGTTATTTTGGAGGTACTGCATTAGTTGAGTATGAACTATTCTTTCTAGTATTTTGGATAAAGGTGACAGGATTGCTATTGGTTGATAGTTGGTGAGCTCTAAGGAGTTACCTCCTTTGTACAGTGGAATAATATGTGATGTTTTCCATGAGGTAGGTACCTTGCATTCTGACAGTGACCTGTTTATGAGAATTGAGACAGGACAGGCTATGGCTTCTGCTGTTATCTGAAGGAACTCTGCTGGTAGGTTATCAGCTGCTAGTGTGGTTGGTTTAAATTTCTTTAGGAGTTTAGAAATTACCTTAGTGGGCACAGAGTGCAGGGTAAAACTGGAGGTCCTGATTTGTGTAATGGGGGGTTGGGGTAGTTATTGGTTTGGGGCTATTTGTACTATTTTGGGCATTGGCAAGGGTCTGGACTGTTTCTGTAAAGAATTTGTTGAATTGTGTGGGAATGTTATCCTGTTTGTTTGGTAGCACAGGGGTTGGAGTAGTGGATTTTCCTCAGTGCAGTATACCACTTATTGTGGCCCAGAATTTTTGAGAGTTGTGAGCATATTTTTCTTGCATGTTTTTATAGTAATTAGTTTTGTCAAGTTTAATTTGTTTTTTGGCTTTGTTGCGGAGTTCTAGATACTTTTATCTAAAAGTAGTGGTTTTGTTTTTGTGAAATTGAATCCAGGCCTTATCCCTTTCTTTCATTATAGTTTTGGTATCTTTTGTTAGCCATGGGGCATAGTGAGTTCTTATTCTAATAGTTCTGGAGGGTGCATGATAATTTAAGATTTTTAGGAAGGTTGTGTTAAAGTACTCCATGGCTTTGTCAAGAGATAGTTGTATTAGGGGAGTCCAATTACAGCTTTTTAGTGCATTGATGAAGTTAGTAGCTATAAAGGCCTTTGTGTTATGTACAAGTCTGAGATGGGTTGGCTGATGTGTTGGGATCTGTTCCTAATTAGGTAGGTTGGTTGATGGTCACTTAGAGTATCCGGAAGACAGCCAGATTGCTGTGCAAGAGTAGGGTCAGATACCAGAATCCAGTCTAAGATGGACTGGCGTTTGGATGTTTTGTCTATTCTAGTGGGGGTGGTAATAGTTTGGGTAAACCCATGGAGGTTTGTAAAGGTAGAGGGATTGTGGCTTGAACAGTTAAGCCAGTCAATATTAAAGTCCTCATTAGTATTGTTTCTTGTGCAAGGGAGTTTGAGATCCAGTTAAGCAGGCTTTCCATTATAGTAGTGTTATTGCCTGGTGGGATATAGCCACCTGCAAAATTCATGTGTTTGTTGGAGTTTACTTTTAATTTGGCAAGAATTAGCTCTACATCTTTGACTTCTTGGGTATTATAATTTAATTGTTCTATGGTGAGATGATTTTGGAATAATATTGCTACACCTCCTCCCTTTTTCTCTAATTTATCTCTTCGTATAATATTGTATCCGGGTGCTGTGATCTAATTATTGTGGTGTTCTGTTTTAAGCCATGTTTTGGTTAACATAGCAATATCTGGTTTATATAGAGCTAGTAGGGCATGAAAATCCTGAATTTTGTTAAGTATGCTTCTTACATTTATGTTTAAGAAGAGGATAGAAGAGGTAGGTCTGCGGTAAAGGGGATTTAGCTGATTTGATTTTGGGTTTGTTGATGTAATGGGTCCAGGGTTATGGTGTATGTCTCTACAAGAAGTAAGTTTCTGGAGTAGGTGTAGATAGAGTTTGGTTAGTTTGGTTAGTTTGATAATTATTTTAGTTTGTCTTTGAGAAGAGTGAGGGTTAGTTTTGACTATCAGCTTATTGTATGAGTAAGGGAAGGATTAGGAGGAGGTAAGGTCATATGGTGATATAGGGATGTTTTTTAGTTTTATGGGCTTGGCTATGGATTCTGTTTGCCATGAGGGTGGGGCGCAGATATGGAGTTGACCGTGGTAAGAGGAGAGGATAGAAAGTAAAAGTAGGGTGATGATTAGTTAATGGGTAGAATAATGCATATAGTGGCTGCATTGGATGTGTGTGATACATATTGTTTAGTTTCAGAAAGAGTGGGGTGTGTATAAGGGTAATAAGTGTTGGGTATATTGCTTGTGTATAGTACTGCAGAGTATGACCAGTACCAGAGTTTTCTTTTAAATATTAGGGAGTTGTTGCTTAGCCAGTAAGGGTAAGAAGAGGTAAATAGTACTGTCTAGAGAAGCAAGGGTAGCAGAATTAATGAGTACACAGATCTGGGGGGAGATATTTGCTACTTAACTGTAATTCAGTGATTAACCATGGTTAGAGTAAGTCTCTAGTTTAAAAGTAGTATTGTAGGTTTGGAGAATAATAGAGTATAAACCTATTTGAACTAATGTCTAATATATATCATAAATATAAATATGTTTTTTGTGTATATATATATATATATATATATATATATATATATATATATATATATATATATATGTATGATGAGCGAATGGCCGTTTCACCGAATCCTAAACGGCCGGGCATACTTCCACTTTTGCGGAAGTATGCCTGCAGTTAGAGGAAGTTGTGGGGGAGTGACTGTTGCAGAGATCGTACTACAGGTGGATAAGGGAATATTTTCCTTTTCCCCACTGTAGTGCAATCTCGGAGTGAGAATATTAAAGTAGGGGGGTGTGGGAGGCACAGCCCCCCACATGGGGGGGGGTGAAGGGAGGCGTGCTCCCCTGCATAAATGCTTTTTTCTTGTTTTTACTTTTTTTTTTAACACACTTTAGCAAAAGTGCTTTTTAGGTACAAGCAATTTTGTTAAAGTGTGTTCATTGAAGTTGGATTCAGACTGTTGAAGTTTCATTCAACAGTTATAATTGGGTATTGGGTTGTGTGTTAGAGAGGCAATGGAGGACGTTTGGATTCTATGATGGAAGCAGGGAGTATGGTGGAGAATTGATGAGGAATAGGAAGGGGAGGAGTGTAATGGTAGGAGGAAGTAGGTGGTTAGGTATAAAGGAAATGATATGGGGGTGGGTGAGAATGGGGGTGGGAGGTGAGAGAAGTAAGTCCGAGTGCAGCGAGGGCAAACGGAGTGGAGCTACAACAGAAACAAAAGAAATTCCACTAAAAACAATCAGTAGGTATAATACAAAAAATGGAGGGTAAGGTAATTATCCAGTTTAGGAAGATAGGTAACAGTCCTAGCCTTGCTATCCTGATTTTACAAGGGGGGGTTATAATCTCCTGCAAGAATTGAGAAACGGGGATTACAAGTACACCAGACTAGATAACAAGTTGATGCAGGATTTAGGGATAGGATAAGATACTAATTAAGGTGAGCCGGGGGGTAGAGAGGCTAATCGAGCCTGATATTGTGCTCACTACAGCTGCCCTGTACTAGCAATAGGCTTTAGTTAAGGTAACATTAACTTCTACAGTAGTTTAGGAAGAATAAGTATTTTCCATACTTTGTAGTTTTAGATAGGATGGTGATGCTGTCCATATGACACTTTGGCCGTTCTCTTAAACGTCTCCTTTATTCCATGACTGGCACTAATAATGGGTTAACCAAGGGGTCGAGGGGAGCTAGAGAGATTAAGGGGGAGAGTAAGATGAGAAGTTTGTTAGGAGAACAGTGCAGAGGTCATAGTGCATCTAACACAGTTTCACAGTACATTTGCATTTTCTCTAAGGCACAGACTCAGTTAAGAGTGCAGATTATAATATTACATCAGCTGTGCTAACTGCATCGGTGACTTAATATATCTTTAAACAGAAATTCAAGTAGTCCAAAACACAATATCTCAGTTCCTTTCAGACACACTGCCAGTGTGTTAAATGCTAACAAACACACACTAATAAAACATTGTTGCAAGGAATGTACCGTTATGAAACTGTTGCCAAAGCATTACATCCAATATAATCAGACGTTTTTCAGCCTATTAAATACAATGTTTCCAATTCTAAACAGTAAAGGTAGTTACTGCAGCTACACTAAGTAATAGAGACACAAGGTATGCTATTTAGTAAAGCTGCATCACAGTAAAAAACAAACAGCAACAACTGCCACTAATTCTCTATTCCAGTACCATAAAGTAACATAAAACAGAATGTAGTAATTGCAGATGCAGATCTAAAGCCACTATAAACAGCGCAGAGGTTAAAAGAACATTTTAACAAACACTTACAGTTTGGGCCAGGATTCCCGAGTGAGCACGCTATCACAAAAGCCTTCAGGCAAGGCAAGGAAGAGAGAGAGTACTAAGTATTTTAAAAATGGTGCCAAGGAATATGCAAATATAATATATCTTTAGGAAGGAAGTGATGTTCAAGGGAGGGGGCAGATGACTACAACAGAAACAGAGGAAATGCCCCTAAAAACAATCAGTAAGTATAATACAAAAAAATGGAGGCCATGGTAATAATCCAATTTAGGAAGGTAGGTAACAGTCCTAGCTTTGCTAGCCTGATTTTACAATGGGAGAGTTATAATATGCTGCAAAAATTGAGAAACGGGGCTTAGAAGTACACCACACTAGACAAGTTGATGCAGGATTTAGGGATAGGATAAGATACTAATTAAGGTAAGCCTGGGGTAGGGAGGCTAAATGAGCATGATATTGTGCTCACTACAGCTGCCCTGTACTAGCAATAGGCTATAGTTTAGGTAACATTAACTTTTACAGTAGCTTAGGAAGAATAAGTATTTTCCATACTTTGTAGTTTTAGATAGCATGGTGATGCTGTCCATATGACACTTTGGCCGTTTTCTTAAATGGCTCCTTTATTCCACAACTGGCACTAATAATGGGTTAACCAAAGGGATTGAAGGGAGAGTTTGGGCCAGGATATCCAAACCTTCCCATGGTCATGGAATGCATGGCCTGATGAACCATACTGGCTTGTAGTAGCAAAGTGTCTCATGAAAGCACCTATGGAAGGAGCATTTGCCACCATTGTCCCTAGCAGCACTATGTGCCCCAATCCCTATATTTCACTTCACTATGCAGTTGGACCACATTATCCCACAAACAACAAACCACACTTAACATCTCCATAATGCTGTGGATAGTGTCTGTTTATACATGGATCACTGACCTACAGATCCCATATTCAATGCCAAGTGGTGTAGCTATATCAGAAACAGACTTGGAGTGATGGTGGCACCACAACCCTTCACATTTCTACCCATAAGTATGTACACCTAAGAGGCATCACTTGTGTCAGACGCTGCATGGGCCAGGGGCACATCACTCACTGGTGGAGTGGTGTGCTCAGCATCTAGCTCTACAGGGACCTCTGTAAAGGTTGATGTGCTGTAGTGCTGCTGGCAAGGCCACAGTGTTATCCACATGTGCCGTTTGAATGATGCCATCACTGTCAACCTGAGGAGTCCTGCTGATATCAGCCTGTGCTGTCCTAATGTGCTGGATCCTACAGCAGTGAAAACTGTGAAAGGATGAAAATACATGACACCACTGTCAGCCCATACACATGTATGCCTCTATAACCCCCTTTGGTAAGCATATTGATACAGACATATTATAAATTATTAGACATACTTTATCATATAAGTTTTTACATTTGCAGTTCAGAGGTGTCTGAAAGAATATACATGCAGGTGTGCCTTTGTTAATCCTTCCCTTCTAACATACAGTGGGCTGTACTATGCTGTACTCTAATACATCCCCTACTGACACACATGAGATTGGTGTTAGCCCAGCTCCCACTTCCAAGTCACCTTTCCAAGTTATGAGGTGGCTGCTCCCCTGTCTAATAAGTGACACTAAACATTCCTTGACCTCAGTGAGTCACTTAATTGCTAGTGGTGTACTCCCCTATGGTGGGTCTGCCTTTCACTAAGTCTAGTGCTTTGTCCCTTGCCTGGAGTATCATATAAGTAATGCTTTATCACACCTGCTGTAGAGACCTATTTATAGCCATACACAGCATTTGTGTCCTGTACCAGTCCCTGCTAAATCTATTTTTGACAATGCTTGTCTGCAGCACATTTGCCCAGGAAGCATGTACCTGATGTACCACTTCTTTCTCCTGGATAGTGGTTTAATGTATGTCTTCCTTCAGCTGTCCATGCTAGTATAAAACTGACAAAACATATTGCAAGTGCCAGTGAGTGTGTATGATTCACTGTGGAATGCACATACCTGTGACCACAGCTTCCCCCAGCCACCTAGTTATCAACTTCTGGCACTGCTGTGCACAGCCTTCCCTCCCTGTCACTGTCATCCAACACAGGGTTTGTGTTGTTGCTGCTTAGGTAGCTTACCAGGCAAGGCTCCTTCCTTAACTCTGAAAAGCTAAACATTAACAGAAACTTTACTGAAATGCCTCTGTTTTAAAGTCAAATGGTTGTAAGCAGTGTTGTGTGAAATGGCACTGACATTTTTGATTGCTCTAACTATTACCAGTTAGTATACTGGTTATGTTAATGAAGCCAGTTTGCACCACTGCCTGTGAATCAGTGCTAGTGTGCAATGTGCTATTCATATGCTGGCACTAGCATTGCATGTCATAGTGATCACTAAATATGTAGCTGCATGCTCATGCATATGCAGTATGCATACACACATAGCTCTATTGTGCAGTGTTACAGCCATGGTCTAGCACCACTGTGCAGCAGTGCATTGCAATTTACATGATTCACAGACATGCATCTTTGTGTACTAAGATATTACCTTGCTCCTTGACTGGACCTAAGTGGCCATGGCTACTTCAAGCAGTGTGAAATGCAGTGCTTTAGCTCAGTGTGCCAGGGAGAGTGGGATTTTCCTGTTCTTCCTGCAAAGGACCTTCAGGGAATACCTTATGGACACTTAAGATGGTCAGTTGAGAAAAATCGATGCCTGGCATAAGTTGGCACTGATGCTGAATAATATCACTAGCATCAACTGCACTGGTGAGCATTGTCAGCATCAGTAAAGTGACCTGAAGTGATGAATCCCAATCTGTTTCATGAGTGGAAGGCAGCCATTCTGCAGAAGAACAGTAAATGTACTGTAAGTATTTTTCCATAGCATTACATTCTAATGTGTTAACTATTGTATTTTTATACATAAGAATACTTATTTTGTTTCTAGTGATGGAGGAGCATCAGCTGAATATGGTTGGGTACAACAAGTGTTAGGAGTACTTCTTCCATGAGGGGTGTGTGTGTGTGTGTGTGTGTGTGTGTGTGTGTGTGTGTGTGTGTGTGTGTGTGTGTGTGTGACATCTGTGCCACTCCAGTATACACATGCAATTGCATTAGTAGCTTATGTGTCTAATCATTTTTCCAATTGTATTGCAGAAAAGGAGGAGGTGATGCTGCAGTCATCTCAATCTGCAATGGCCACTTCATTTAGCAATGGGACACCAGTGGTCACCAAGTCTGCCACACAGCAAGAGTCCACTGCTGAAGGTGAGTTAGTGGCTTCACTGGTACCCTTCAAGTCTGCTTCTCAGAAGGGGAGTGAGGGTTCTGCTCTTGAATGTGGGCTAGAGGAGTCTGCAGTGATCTCCCAGCATTAGTTGCAGAGATTGATGGCTGTTCAGGTGTACCAGCAACTGGATGCCTACCTCAGCAACGTGGAGCATCTTCTGGCATGACTAGTTGAGTTTCGTGACCAGCAGACCATGTCATCGGCATGCCATGAGAGCAACTTGCCCATAACACTGCCAATGAGGTGAGTGAAATCTGGGTTTGTTGCCCTCTGGACCAGCTTATTATCCATCCATGCCAGGCTCCCAACCCTTTCCCATCTTGGTATTTTCCCTCCCTTATGTGTCATTTCCATTCTTTATTGATTGTATTATCCAGCCATTCATATCACCAATGACCTCCCATATATATATACTTCCATCCCCTTTCCTCCCCCCATTTTGCATATATACTGCCTCCTGTCTGTATCTCTGGTTGTTTATCTGACCCTTATACCTACTATTCTCTCTTTATCCCATCTAAAGCCATTCCTTAGTACCTTTCCCAGCTACACTTCTTTTTTAACCCTTAAAAGTATCTCTTCCCTACCAAAAGATATCCTTCTTTCCTTCAATACCTTATGGTTACTCTTCTGTGTTTCCCCACTGCTTGCTATTCTCCCATTTCCTACTTTCTTACCTACACCCTTTTCCTCTTCATTTATATGGTGAACAGGGTCACCAGTATGCTGTGCAGACCCACATTCATGTTTCTCTCTTTACTGCTATGCTGCCTTTTCTGTGCTAGATGGGAAATGTGCAGCTATGCAGTAGTGCATTGTGTACATGACTGTGCATTACTCACCCATGCTGCTATGGCTTGCCTGTGACATCTGTCACATCAGTCACAAGTGCTACTGTAGTGCTATTCCTGCCATGAAGGCAGCCTAATGCTGATTCTCATAATTGCTCTACCTCTCTTCTTATGTTGTCATTTGCTTTGTAAGTCAGTGACATTACTGCCTATATATATATATATATATATATATATATATATATATATATATAGTTAGCTGTAACCTCCTTAAAAATTAGCATTATGGAAGCACACAGCACACGTTTATGAATCCTGGCCTATTTCTGCCTGTACAATCCCTGCTTGGTATCTAGCAAAATTTAGCAATTTGTCTGTGCTTAGTTCTGGCCCATAGAGGGCTTTCTTCCTTCCTTTCCACTCTTTTATTACTATATTATCTGAGTTCGTATTATTTGCTAATGTCTAGAAACTCACATTTTGTAGTGCTTTTTTGTTTTTTTGCAGTACGTCTGTATGGCTTCATGCTTTGTTTGGTGTGCATCCCTGAGCCTCTATATCTCATATTCTCTATTTCCTATTTGCTCAAAGTGGCTAGTTTGTCTATTACATCTTGGAACATAACACTTACTCCCGCTATTATACACATGCCCTGGGATTCATGAATGCCTACACTTAGTGTACACCAATTTGAGTGAACAAAAACAGGCAAAACTCACACCTTCATCCTTCTCATTTTAGTTTTCCTACTGATTTTCTTATTGCCTTAAATACTGAGGGAGATTCATAAAGGTTACCACAAAGTGTAGACTACATGTACACTTAGTGTAATCTGAGTGACTAGAAAGCACAAAAACTGTGGTAGGGATGCTCTTGAATATAGATCATGTACACTTCCAGTACATGTATAGGCTTTAATGAATCTGACCTTATTTTTAAGTGTAATTTCTAGCCATTACAGGAATTTAATAATATTTTTAGTGCATCTATATGTATGTAAAATGAAAATATATTCTAGGTACAGAACACTCAATAAAGCAGCTTAAAAATATTATAATAAGTAAATATGAAAAGAAATACTGGTTGTGGTAAATGAGTGTTCTGTCCTAAAATGTCAAATTTTCTGAAAAATCATACTTTTCCAACATTCATGGTGTCTGATATTTTCTCAGAAAATGGAAATTGGTGTAGTACCCATATTGAAATGTGAACAATATAACCTACTTTATTGTGTTTGTTCAGCACTAGCTGTGAGCTATGTGTAGGTACCATATCCCTAATACTTTGGCTGTTGAGTACATAGGATGCTTAGTCCATGCATGTTCTAATTCAGATGCATGACCTTGCAAGTAGCATGCAGATAAATGCAGCTGTAAAAATAACCCATATAATTACACTCATTTTACTCAGTAAGAAACAACTAGAAAGACATGGTTAGTGGCTCATTATCTACTGGGGCTGTGAAATATAGATGTCCAACAACAGAAACGTGAACAGCAATATATCAAACTCCAAAAACTGAAAAAGAGAGAAAGAAACTAAAACATCAAAATAAAATATATTTATATATTAACCAAGAATAAAACATAATATAAAGTAGGGCTTGTAATCCTCAAAGCCACCTTTCAGTTATAGTCTAATAATAAGTTATGTATAAAAATTTAATAAACAAATATTTGCATGAAGTATAAAAGCAGACCACAGATATCAACATGGCAGTAACAGGGTTTCCAAACGCTGTGCATTCATGATGAAAATTACTGTTAAACATGGCAATAAAATTACAAATTTGCATCCATGAAGCCCACATAAAATTTTTCATATAAATAGAAGGAGAACTTAAATCACGTCTGTCATATCCCTTCCATGTTACAGACAAACACACACAAACACGCACACACACACATTGCCTACATATCTGCATCCTAAAAAAGCTGAATTCTAAAATATCACATTGACACTTCCAACAAATACTTCTTGTTTATTGTATTGATTTATAGTAAACATACTGATTTCTGCTGCACTTTTCATAAAATAGAGCTCACCATTAGATGAAATGTCACTTCTACAGACCAAACTCAGGGCACTCATTTTGGGCAGCAGCGGATCAGTAAACAAAAGTAGTAGTGAGAAATCCTGTTACTTTATCAGATAAAACATTTTAACAATTATTTATCTGGCAATCAGGTAGATGGGCTAGGCATATTTTCAGCTACAACTTGAAAGTACAGTTTTGTACCTACCATAAATGTAGATGTTCGAGTGTATACCCTACTGCAGTCATCACACTTGGGTTATCCTGCCGTCAGGCGGTCCCGCAGTCGGCCCGAATTCCAAAGTCTTGGTCCAGCGTCGGTTGCTGTTGCTTCTTCCCTGACGTCAGTGCGCCAGGGGTATATCAGAGCCATCCAATGCCATTTTCTTCAGTTTTTCTTGCCCCAGATGTCAGGTGCCCCTAATAGGTAGGCAATATATATATATATATATATATATATATATATATATATATATATATATATATATATAGCTATATAAAAATAAAACAAAACCCTTAGGCACAAGCAAATGTACCACAGAGGTAGTATAGGATAGAGTGGTAGAGATAAGTTCAGCTAGTTCAGAGGGGATGGAGGGAGGGTAACTTGGACTGCAGCAGGTTATACACTCGAACATCTACATTTATGGTAGGTACAAAACTGTAGTATGTTCATCGTGTTACCCTGCTGCAGTCATCACACTTGGGTAGAATCCCAAAGCTAGGGATGGGTGGTGGAGTCAAACAGGGTTAGAGGAGGCTAGAAGGCCCTGCAAAACTGCAGTGGCAAAGCCAGCTCTAGTCTTAGAGTAAAGTGGTAAGTAGTAATGTTTGGTGAAGGTGTGTACTGAACTCCAAGTTGCAGATTCCAGAATATCCTTGGTTGGCACCCCCCTGAGGTAGGCTGTAGATGTAGCTGCTGCCCTGGTAGAGTGGGGCCTTATGCTAGCAGGAACTGGTTTTCCATGATGGGTGTAGCAAAAACGTATGCAATGTCCTATCCATTTGGAAATGGTCTGTTTTGAGATATCCTTTCCTTGTGATGCTGTAGCATAGGATACAAAAAGCTGGTCAGATTTTCTGAAAACCTTAGTTTTATCCAAGTAGTAATGTAGCTGCCTGTGAATGTCCAAGGAATGTAGGAGTCTTTCTCCTTTGTTCTGTGGATTTGGAAAGAAGGTGGCTAAATGGATGGTTTGATTTAGAGCCACACTGGATACCACCTTAGGCATAAAGGAGGGGTTAGTTCGTAGAGAAACTCTGTCTTGATGAAAAATGAGGAAAGGCTCTACTGCCATTAGTGCCTGAAGCTCTGAAACTCTTCTCGTTGAAGTAATTGATAGCAGCAGGGCAGTCTTCCATGATATAAACTTTAAGTCAGCTGAGAAAGCTAGCTCAAAAGGAGGTAGCGTAAGTTTTTCCAGAACAAAGTTGAGGTCTCAAGTATGTGTTGGTGCTCTCCTGGGAGGCCTAATGTTTTTGGCCCCTCTGAGAAACTGCCTTAGGAGTGGATGTGAAAATAAGGGAGGATCCGTGTTGTAGTGAGCTGAAATAGCTGAGGCGTGGATTTTAATAGATGAAAAAGAAAGCCCTTTGTGTAACATCTCAGTTAAATATTGCAAAATCTGAGGTATGTCAGGCTGAAGGGTATTTTGGCCTTTAGCTTGGTTCCAGGTGCAAAACCTTTTCCATTTGTCTGAGTAGGCTTTCCTGGTGCTGGGCCTCCTGGCCTCCAGAATAACATCCATAACAGCTTGTGAGAGAGGAGCTGGCTGGTTGCTTAGGTGATTTGCCATGCAGCCAAGTTTAAGGTTTTGAGCTGGCTGTGTAGAATCTGATTGTCTTGCTGTGTGAGCAGATGGGTAATTTGTGGTAGAATCCATGGTGGGCCCTGGGCCATATTCTTTAACAGTGGGTACCAGTGCTGGCGTGGCCAGTCTGGGGCAATGAGTATTATTCGGGGTCTCTCCATCCTGACTTTCAGCAGCACCTTTGTGAGAAGGGGTAACGGAGGAAAGGCATATACTGTCAGCATTTTCCAACTGAATGAGTGCGTCCACTTTCCAAGCTTGATGGTGAAAAGTTCTTGTGCAAAATTTTGTTAGTTGATAGTTTTGGGGGCTGGCAAATAGGTCTATGTCTGGAAGCCCCCATTTTTGAGTTATCATTGCAAATACTTGTGTGTCCAGTTTCCACTCGTGGGGATCCATGATGTTTCTGCTTAGGTCATCTGCTAATGTGTTCTTTTTTCCTGGCAGGAATTGAGCTTGTAATTGAACTTGGTAAGCCAGTGCTGTGTTCCACAAGGTCATTGCTTGCCTGCATAGAGGGTAGGAGAGTGTACCCCCTTGCTTGTTTATGTACCACATTACTGTGGTGTTGTCTGTCCTTATGATAAGGTGTCCTGGATGTAAGAGGTCCTTGAAGGCTGTCAGAGCATTTTGTACAGCTAGCATTTCTTTTTGACTGATGTGCAGATTACTTTGATCTGCAGTCCATATGCCTTGAATGCACCGTCCTGCCATGTGTGCCCCCCAGGCATAGTCCGATGCATCTGTTGTCACAGTTTGCCTGGCTGGGGGTAAGGTGAAAGACTGACCCTTGTTGAGGTGACATGCCTGTGACCACCATAGAAACTCCTGTTGAAGGCAGGGAATGAGCGGTATCATTGTTTCCAAGCTGTGGCTGTGTTGAGTCCATACGCATTTTAGGTACCATTGTAATTTCCTCATATGCAGTTTTGCAAATGGTATTAGTAGTATGCAAGATGCCATGAAGCCCAAGGCCTGCAGAATTTTTCTTGCAGGGAGTTGGGTCTTTGTTGCCATTGCTCTGAAGTATTGAGTTAATTGTAGTTGTTTGTCTGGCATCAGATAAGCCATCTGGGCCGTTGTATTCAAGCTGGCACCCAGGAATGTCATATTTTGTGAGGGCACTAGTTTTGATTTCTTTTCGTTTACTGTGTACCCTAGGCAACTTAGAAGATGTTTTACAAAAAACAGGTGTTGTAAGAGAATGTCCTTGCTTTCTGCTTGGATGAGGCAGTCGTCCAGGTATGGGTATATTTGAATTCCTCTTTGTCTGCAGTATGCAATTACTGGTGCCAGGAATTTTGTGAAGACCCTGGGCACAGTAGATAAGCCAAAGGGCAGTGCAGAGAATTGGTAATGGGTTGAACCTGCAATGAAACTCAGGTATCTTCTGCAATTTTGTCTGATAGGGACATGCAGGTATGCCTCCTTGAGGTCCAACGTTACTAGCCAAGCTTTCTTGCCCAACATGGGAAGAAGCTGCTGTAGTGTTAGCATCTTGAATTTGGGTACTTGCAAGAAGGTGTTTAAAATTGAAAGGTCTAGAATGGGTCTCCAAGCATTGTCCTTTCTGGGGACTAGAAAGAGCCTTGAGTAAAATCCTTGGCCTTGCTCCTGTGTAGGTACCAGTTGAATGGCTCTCATGTCCATGAGAGTTGTAATTTGTTTTTGTGCCTCTGCCCATTGATTTTGTGGCAGCTTTGGCATTCCTTTTATCCTTGGCAAGGTGTGGAAATGGAATCTGTATCCTTGTGAGATAATGTCTAGGACCCATTTGTCCTTTGTGACGATGCACCAGTTGTCTGCAAAAAGTGCTAATTTTCCTCCCAAGGGAGCTGCCAAGAGAGTTTTGCTTGGCAGTTTGAGGTATGTCATTGTGTTTGCCTTCTAGTGGTTTGTGGCCTGTCTTCTCCTCCCTTCTGTGTTGCAATGCCCCATTGGCGAGGTTTGTAAGGGATTTGTGCTTGTCCACTGCCCCTTGGGCGCTTTTATTTACCCCTCTGTGGTCTGTCAGAAGCTGGAAAGGACCAATTTTTTGTTGGCCAATTTCTGCTGAAGCGTGGCGGCTGTACTTGTAAGAAATCTTTGACCGTCTGCCTAGATTTTGCCTTATCCTCCATTTTCTTTAAAACCTCCTCTGCTTTAACCCCAAATAAGACATCCTGCTGTAAGGGTGCATCTAGTAACTTTGCTTTAACATGATCAGGCAGAAATTGTACCTTTAACCAAGCATACCTATGTATAACTGGCCCAGTAACAGCTGCTCTAGAAGAAGCTTCCAAGGCATCAAAACCACATTGTAAAGTATGTTTGCCCACCCGTTCAGCTGCATGCAACAGATCCTGCATTTCCTTGAAATCAGACTGTTGAGGGTGCATGCCCATCTTTTGTTTTATTTGAGACATTAGGAATTGCTGGTATTTAAGCATGTGAAATTGACAATTTAGTGCTCTCATAGCTAGAGTAGCTGAGGTGTAAACCTTCTTTCCCCACCTATCTAGTGCTCTGGAGTCCCTTTCAGAGGGTACAGGATTTTTAGCCATAGAAGCCTTAGCCCCCTTGGGACCCTAGGAGATTGTCTCTGGATCAGCAACAGGACTTTTGTATAGGAATTTGTGTGAGTCAGGCACTCTATAGTATCTATCTGGTTTGGCTGGAGCAGGAGGCAGAGAATCTGGATTTAGACTAGATTCTAAGAAACATCATCCACAATGTCTAAAACTGGGGGGATAGCAAGGGGTCTGTGCTGGGGGAGTAAAAGAAACTCTCAGAGCATTTTCTTTGTGTCGGAGTAGTCCTGACCTTCCCAGTGGAAATGTTCCCTCATGGTATGTAAAGTTTCCCCAAAGGAATAATCTTCAGGGGGAGAAGCTGAGGGAATGGAGTCTTCAGCATCAGAATCTTCATAAGGGGGAAAGGAGTAATCCTGTTCCTCAGAGGAGCCTGAGGAAACAGACACTTGATCAGAGGAGGCATAATCCTCCTCTTGTCTAGGCCTTTTGTTGGGGGGGGGGGGTTGGGAACCCCTGATCAAAGAAATTAAATCTTCAGCCATTTTAAGCATCTGTTTCTTAGGCATAGGGCCTTGACCTGGAGACTGAAGAGTAGTCTTATTTGGTTTTAGAGGAGTCTTAAGCTTAGCATAAGATTTTATGGTGAGAGTAGTCAGTCTGAAGACACCTTCAGAAACCGAAGGTGTTTCTACAGCACCGGCTTCTCCTACTGCAATGTCGTCGGTAGGGCCTAAAGAAAAAGGCTGCATCAGCCTAGAACTCTCTGCTGGAGAATCTGAAGTGGTCTGGGGATCCAATTCAGCGGTAGCCAGGGGCTGCGTACACTGAAAACCGGAGAACCGGCGACCGGCCCAGCCCAGGGCTCGGAGTCTGGCTTGGATCTAGGCTGCCTTTCTTTATCTTTGCATTTTTTATGCACGCCGGTAGTCGGTTGCTCTGACGGCATAGTGTAATTAAATTTCCTACCGAAGTAGTGTCGTGCGAAATCAAAGCATCGCTTAATGGTTCGCTTATTGAACCTAGCACAAAACTGACAACCAGTGACGTCGTGGTCTGGGCCCTAGGCAAGGTATACAAAAAGAATGAAAGTCCTTATGAGGTATTTGCTTCCCACAAGAAATGCAATTGTTAACTTTTTCTGACATCGGACTGAGGCAAGAAAAGGTTCCCCAACAGGTTACTTAGCTTTGAAGACTTCGGACTGAAACTCGATTCGAAAATCTCAGGTGTCGGCCGACTGGCACTTGCGAACTGCTTCTGCTTCGGGCACCGCGCGGCAAGAAAGACTGAAAAAAATGGTGTCGGATGCCTCTGATATACCCCTGGCGCACTGACATCAGGGATGAAGCGACAGCAACCGACGCCAGACCAAGACTTTGGAATTCGGGCCAACTGCGGGACCGCCTGACGGCAGGATAACCCAAGTGTGATGACTGCAGCAGGGTAATACGATGAACATCTCAGTAATCACAGTGCATATTTCTTTTTTTGGAGGGGGTCTTTTTCTCCTCATTGCTTGCTTGGTCATCAACTTTCTACTGTTACCCTGAGGACTGGGAAGGAACATCATCCTGGAAGCTCTCAGAGATTTCTGTTTATTCTAACCCCATTAACCTTGAATAAATGGGATTCCTCGAGTGGTTTGTCTGATCAACCATATGCAATGTCCCACGAGCCTGGTCACTTGCTCAGATATGCATACTGATTGGTGGACACTTGTTCTTATTACTTTAAAGTACATTCTGTTGTAGTTGATTAGGCTGAATCCTTCTCCCCAAGATGGGTGAGCTGGTGGTGTCTCCTCACTCCTACCCTTCCTGGCCAACTCCTCCAGTGCTTAGGTCAGTAATCTATGCAAATTTAGCTGGACTGCAGTCAGGGCTTTATCACTCTGCAGCACGCACTCAGCAGATTACACTACAAATTAATAAAATGATCCTTATAATTCATCAGTGTTTGTTCACTGCTCACTGTTAATCAGTGGCTCAGCAGGTAGTACACCTGTTTAGAAGTTCAGAAGGCTATGGGTTCTGTCCCTGCACCAGATGCTTGGATTCATGCACTAATAGTGACAATGTAGTACAACTGTGGGTTTTAGCTGTACACAAAGTGCTCATATTCATGGTCTACTCCTGACACTGTAGTGCAGCATTAGGGACCTGTTGCATTCCTGGAATTTTATCTACGCATTGTGAATTTGATCTTAAATGTGTGTTGGTATTATTTCCAATTGTTACTATTTGTTTGCATTTTTTCTAATGGTTACTGTTTGGTTTGTCTGTTTCTCCTTTGGATTCAGGATCATAAAAAAGGGTCAATTGACCAGTCCACCTACCTAGTAACCAAATAGCAAAAAATAAATAAACAAAGCATTTATAGAGAATATCATTATTTCACACTCACAAAAAAGAAACAACTGGCTTCCCATTAAAGCTAGAGCAAGCGTCCTCATTTCATAGCCTTACTTTTAAACTACTACTCAACAATGCTGTCCCCCACTAATTAACAAACTCATGATCAAAAAACATATACACTCAGGAACATGAACTGTATTCAGTTACCAAAGCCATCCTTTCCCCTATCATCGTGCAAAAGATCATTCTCAAAGATATACTAGAATAGTTTTCCAGAAGATATCATCTCTTATGATTTAAAAAGTTCCTCAAAGACCACCTCATCAAAGAAAACATATGTAACTGATTCAGATTCAGGATGGGTGCTGCTCCAATATCTTAACTTCCACCACATATCCTTACTTTCAAAGCTTCTACTTTTGTATGTATAATCTCTTTCCTTATAAGATAGCCTGCATTGTGACCTGCTCTTCCCCCATTTCATTTTCATAAATATCTGTGTAGGAAGCTTATTATTATTATTGTTATTATTATTATTGCATTCAATGTAACTTAATTAATTCACATAGCTTTACATACTGACCATACCATTCAGTACTAAATCTTGTTTTTGGTTTTGATTATTGTTATTTAAAGTGTTTTTCTCCTCTTTTTTTATCATAATGACAGCCATCTTAGTACCCTGTGTCCATACTGGGTCTACAAGCTACCTCAATCACCAACGCTCTGGACTATCACTAAATTTTAAGCTGGGATGAGCATGGAACTTAAGAGTGTCTTTGAACGTTGTGATGTCCAGCCATCAGCCTGGATTTT
This sequence comes from Protopterus annectens, assembly GCF_019279795.1. Classification (NCBI taxonomy): domain Eukaryota; kingdom Metazoa; phylum Chordata; order Ceratodontiformes; family Protopteridae; genus Protopterus; species Protopterus annectens. Next base: position 1,132,805,098 of record NC_056744.1, on the reverse strand, counting down.
TTTTCTGCTTTTACGGCCTACCCCATTACACCCTGATGTCCATGCTTGGCTGACTTCATGGGATGGGCAATGAGCAGACCTCACTGACTTACCTCCACACTTTTGTGTGGGACTGCTATCAGCAAGCTGCCCCACCCCTTTAGCTGAGCACACTACAACTGGAAACACCTGTTGCTCAGCATGCCCTCCTCTCTAAATTGGATATGCCCATCCTTCCTGCAGCTCTGTCACTTGCCCTGAGCTGCCAATCTAACATAGGTTGATTGGTCTGTTGTCAGGGTTTTATCCCTCTATGCCACCAGAGTGACACTGTTCCTCAAAGTGTACTGCACTGCAAAATGTTGTTATGATATTGTCAGTTATTTGCATGTTGCTTTACATTTCTTTCTCATTGAGTCACATATTCCAGATAGCACTATTTTTGTTGTAAATTCTTCATGACACTGTTGTTTCATTGTAAATTTATTGCATATAACTATTTTTGTTGTATCTTCTATGTCTTGTTGTCTTTCCCTGGTGACCCAAGTCATGGTGAAAACGTTATGTGGACCAGTTCACTTACCCAGTAAACAAAAGTTAAATAAATAAATAAAATATGGTTACCATCCTTCAGAACATATAAGATTAGTGCAATTAGTCACAGTCTTCAACTATTTGGAATGCCAGGATTTGGTGCTGCACAGGAGTATCACTCACACTAAGTTGCTAGGAGCAGCATTAGGGGAAGTTGGACAGCATGTGTTATTATCCACCTTCAGAACCAGCATCCACGATTTTGCATGTCTTCACCCACCATATTGCAGAACATACCACCAGCAGTGAACATACCACCACCTCTATGACCAGAACATTGTCACTGCTCTACAGAATCAAGCAAGATTCATGGAATGCCTGTTCCAATGAACATGAAGGTTTGTGCAGCATTAACCATGTAATGGACCTTTCAACACCCAGCAGAGGACACAGTAGAAATTTCACGGTTGTCAGCCTTGCAAATCTTACTCCAAATCCTTGACATGATGCTGCAGCATGTGGAGGAGCACATTTGATTTCCACTACCAGTGGAACTTGTGAATGCATAAAGACAACTATACTTGTGATAAAGCTGGATAATATTTCTGACTCTAACCATATTGTGGCATGGAGACTGTTACATGGCAATCATATACATAGTCTTTGGGTATATACATACCTTGTAAAGTAGATTACTCCTGGCTTAATAGCTGCATTGGGGTCTATATTAGTTCATCGCAATGCAATTGCAGTGAACACCGGATCATTGACCCTCATTCAGCGAAAATCATTTCAGCGATTCGCTGAATTTACCAAGGGCAAGTAAATACTTGCCCTACAGCACAATGGACCGACAGCTACATAAATCGAACCCACCCAAGTGGGGAACTTCACCTCCCCTAACTCCAAGATTGGACTACAGTGAAGAAAAGGGCAAAGTTGTACTCGGTAAATTCAGAGAATCTCTGAAACGATTTTCACTGAATGAAGGTTGATGATCCGGTGTTCACTGCAATTGTATTGTGACAAACTGATATAGACCCCTCCATTGTCCCTGGATGGCAGCTATGTGTGTTTGTCTGAGTAAAACATTCACAGTTGCAAATCACTGTCCTACAGTAATGGCTCATGCTACAACTAACCTGGTGCATCCTTACAGATACTTGGGCAGTCATCTATAGCCCAGCTTCAACATCCAAGCCAGTACCAGGTATGAGGATTCTCTTACCTCCCCAGTGTTTGATGCCAGGAATTCCCCCCACCTCTGTGAGATGTCTCTGTGTTAGTGACCCCACCTCAGTAGTCAATCTGTCTCTGTCAATTTCCTGTGCCTTGGTCTTGATGTGTAGTAACATTTCAGTGATCCTGCAACATACCTGTACTATTGTCCTGTTATGGAAACCCACTGCATTTATGCTCTGCCCTGCACCAGTCTCTGACATTCCTGCTTCATCCTTCCTAGGAATATGTACAATATATGTGTATAGGGTCTGTAGTAGCACCTCTGTTTCCTGTGTGGTGAACTTTTCCAAACTCTGTCATTTCTTTGGTCATATGACAAGACATCTACAGATGTGGGTTACGTATGTTGATCAGTGTGCATCTGACTGCCAATGCCAGAGAACAATTGACTCAGTACTATCCTCAGCCCCTTTAAACTGGTCACAACCATGTCTGCTACTATGGTGCCATTATCATAGGATCATAGGAGATTACTAGGCTAATGACTCTGGGGCCCTTACAAGCCTAGCCAAGAGTTTATCGCCAAAAAAGAAACCTCAATCTCCACCTGTCACCCCTGTCAGTGAGGGACACAGGTGGAAACTCTGGGACAAATTTGTGGTTGCCCATCCACTCATTAAGGTTGCACTTGAAGGGGGTCAGTGACGTACTTTATTTGACATGTATGGGGAGTCTATTCCACAAATAGGGCAGCCTCTGGGAGACAAACCTGTCTCTCCAGCAGGTTTTGTTAATGTCACATATTAGATTTAAGCCTTTTGATTGGGTACTACACAAGGAGTTATATTTATGGATATGGAGCTTTTCTAGTAGAGCAGGGTCTGAGATTGCCTTGTAGGTGAGACACAGATAACCTCTGAGCAATCTGTACAATACAGAGCAGAGTGATAGTGATTTGAGCCTGTCCACATAGGATAGGTGCTGCAGGGCATGGATTCTCTATGTGAGGTATTTCTGCGGCCTTTCTAGTTGGTGCAGGTGTTTGGAGAGGTACATACCAAACAGGGCATTGCACTCAATTATTGGTCTAATGAGGGTGGTGTACAGAGAGGTAGTAACCTCCTTTTTTTTCTGGCTGCAATCCCTTTACTTATGAGATAAACCAAGTAAAAGGCTTTTCTGACCACTGCCGCTACATGATGGTCAAATGTGAGATTGTTGTCAACTTGTGTACCCAGGACTCTCACCACAGGTTTTGTGCTTAGGGGGTTGCCACTAATGTCATAATCAGCAGGGGCTGTGTTTTTGCCAAATGGTATGATAATACATTTTTTTGCATTTAACTTAAGGCCATGACTTTGGCACCAGTCATTTGTTGCTGTGAAACCCTCTTGAAGTATGTTAACATAATTTGGGGAATCAATGACAGCACCCAACTTATAGTCATCCGCAAACGTGGTCAACCACTGGCGTTTGTCTTTCCCTGCCATTCTACCACTATGCCACTATGTGGCAGCTGTGGGCATGTTAGTCATGCTTATCTGTCGGGCATTTGCTAATAGTACAGTCTGTCTCTAATGCACTGAAGAACTCGTATCTTCTTCAGCTATGAATTCTGTAGTCATGTATGCTGCTTTGTATCCTACACAGCAGGACATTGACTAGGCCTGACTATGCACCCTGTGCTATCAGGTTTCCCTCCCACAGCAGAACTGCAACCTGTACTGCCATGTCTCCTGTGTTCTTTCAGGTTGCTGCCTCTAGCATATCAGTCCTTTGTCCTGCCCTGGGTTAACCCACACACTCCTCTGTTCAATTACTGTCCTTGTTGCTTCCATATACCCTGTGTGCTCACTACAGCGCTGAAATTCTTTACTAGTATTCCTGTCTGCTATCAAGTTGTCTGTATGGCAGGACACTCTGATATCCAGTATATGCTGATTCTCTCAGTTGATTGCTGTAACAGGGTCTCCCAAAATATGTCAAATGCATTTATATCATGCTAAAGTGAGCCTCATAGTACAGTAATTATGCTAATGAGTTGATTTAGTGCATCTGTTTCTGAATTATAGCTGCAATGGGATGTGGTAATCAACCATAGCTGGCACCAAGATGTTCATGTCTACCTGATCCCACACTGGAAGGACATGTATAGTGTGTGCACATGCATGGTCACTAAACCTGGCCATGTTACTGTTAATCTGTATCATGCTAGCATTAATATCCATTGTGCTATCATGCTGCCTGGTGATGTATATCATATGGTGCCCAGTATGTGTGGCCAAGCAACTTGGGCTACCATTTTTTCCTGGTTTAGACCTACCGAGTGGACATAGCCTTTCAGGTACTGACTTCAGTAGGTATCTCCCCATTTTTGTTTGTACTATCTTCTAGTTTCTACCCTATTTATGCAATGAAATGACTTGGCACTTTGATGTAGTGCCCTTGTATTGGCTGCCCTCAGTGCCTGTGATACACATGTGAATATACATAGCATTGAGAATGCTACCTACTTGACATATTTGCCTTGGGTTACATGACTGTACATAGTATAATTGTATTAGCAGTTCAGTTACTGCCGTTAGCATGGCTGCAAAGTTTTATTATGCAGCTCTCTCCCGGCATGACAGTGCTATATTGGAACTCATGCATACCAGATTTGGTTCAACATGCTTTACACTAAACCTATTATACTATTTACCACTGCGTGGTAGTATTATGCTTTTTTCTGGATACCGCTTTATGGCACCACATGACGCATGAAGAAATCAGCACTACATAACTTGTCATGAATTGTTGCTTAATCTATGATAACTGATGCATGGTCATACATGTGAATCAGCGTGACGTCAAAGAGTGTCTTTCCTGCAATCATATGCGTATTACAGAAATTCGAACTGTGTTGAATTCACGTGTATCTGCTTCATGCATATGTTGTACCACAACACTAATGTGCACAAAAAATAAAACCTGCTGACATCTGTGTTCTGAAGTAGAGGTAACAGATGCATATACAAAAGGCTATTATGACTGTGTTTTACAAGGAAGCTGTTTCAACAAATATTTAGAATAATTCATAACACATTATAAATACATCACTTTATTTTTCATTTAGTTTATCTGTACATGATAACAGTGGCAATATTCCCCTTCACATTTAGAAATCATACCCAAAATATACAAACTGTGCACATTTAAAATAAGTATAAACAGACATCTTGTAAAATATTTCCACAGCATTTCATTTAAGCACAATAAATTAATTACTTCATTGACTTGAGATGGGAAATTCAGTAGGGAAGAACAGCCTAGTACACTTGTAATTTTTGGGAACGAGTTGGTTTGTATAATGATACATCAAAGAGAGAATTGACAGTCAGTCAAGCAGATGTATGAGTTTTCCTATCATGCACCTCCGTCAAGGAGACAAGCGATAAACCATTATGCAATTTAAACCTAAACATATATCATGTTTAACTTAATCTAAAGCTGCAACTGTAAGTTATTAGAATGTTGTACAATTTACAATGCTGTTTATAAAATATTGCATTGTAACCTCAAAACTGAATGACAAACTACTAAAATGTTTTTCTGGCCTTGCCGTCTTCAGCTGAATAAAACTGCAAGGTTGTAATCTGCTAGACTTAAGTAAAATAAGATCCTTTGAGTGATATATGACTGTAATAACAATAGAATGTTTCAGCAATGAAAATTTCGCTTCCTTGTCCTCCACTTGCGCATATTTATTACATCTGCCATACAGCCACAGAAAGGCTATATCTTAAAGTGCATGAATAAATAACCTTCTTCAGGGATCCCAACGTGCCAAGGCATAAACAGGATATTGCATTTCTCATTCAGCTCACTGCAGTGTCATCCTTGTGCTTCAATAACAAGACTAAAAAAGGGAGAAATTGATTAGCAGTACAGTCTGGAATCATTATTAAAACCACATTGATCAGCAATGCTCTATCACATTAAAACAACATTTTAGAATGCTGACTTCTGAGAATAACAATATATGTTTCCAGTAAATTACAGCTGTGCACACTCTGCAATAAACTGAAAAGCGTATGTTCTGATTAGCTGAGAGCAAAGATCTGTTATATATCTGTATGTTAATATCTTTTTAGGTCTACATTATTTTAGTAAAAGTTCTCAATTTACTCTATGTGCACCTAACTTTTCAATGCTTTAGGGTATGTTACTTGCTGCTGTGGTTCATGGTGGTATACAAGCACAGTCTTTACTGTTCTTACATAAGACTCCAATTTTTAGGGTTCATTCCTGACCTGCAAATACTGTGTGTATGAAGTTTGCAAGTTCTCTCCATGTCCATCCTGATGTTCCCAGGTATTCAAGTTTCCTTCTACCTCCAGAAAACATGCATGTATGCTGGTTCAGTGGTAGGGTTACCACCTGTCCCACTTTGCGAGGGACAGTCCCTCTTTGGGCAGTTGTGTCCTGCAAAAAAATTATAAAAATGGCAAATGTCCTGAGATTTTAGGACACAATTATTTCCTACATTTTATGTAATAGTTGCATAAAACAATTATTCTGTATCTGAAACTCCTAAATATTATAAGAAACAGAATAAGCAACTGAAATACTACAAGAATAAGCTTTAGTTAGGCAAGAAAAGTGAAGTTATGTACTTTGTACTGGCCGTGGGTATGTTTTGGCCTGCAAAATCTGACGTTTGTACCAAAAATGTCCCACTTTGGGCGTTTGAAAAGGTGGCAATCCTATTCAGTGGTTACTTTAAACTGTCCATTCACATATCTTTTACATTTTTGGTCTAATTGGCCATGGCTGAAAAAGAAATATGTGAAAATCAATCTATTTAATTAAATAAAATACCTCTTCACAGTCAATGTGGTGTTTTCCCACTGTTTGCACTGAAGTTCATTACCTGGTAAATGTTCTAAAAGAACACTTAATGAGCATCATCAGTGTTACACAGAACATAGATATACAGACAAAAGATATACAAAAAGATTAAGAGAGAAATCAGAGGAAAGAAAAAAAATACTTCCATAAGATTTGCAGGCAGAAACAAGAGCAATGTGGAAGAAAGATACCCAGACAGTCCCCAATAGTAGTAGGAGCAATGGGTCTTATAAAAAATAATCTACTGTTACCGATAACATTTAACTCAGTAAAAATTGCAGGAGTCATTACTGGGCACATTGCAGGTACTGCAAAGATCACTTCTGTCTGACATCAAAGATTGAAACAATACTAATTTCATGAACTTTAATTGTACTTTGACTTAAGAATGGGGTCCATTCCTGTCACGGTATTAGAAACCCAAAAGAACTATGCATTCTTCTGAACAATGGGAAAGTACATACAAGACTGAAAACTGACTGAAGAACAGCAATATACCACATGATGCAGGAAGAAAACGGCAATACATAACTTATCATGTCTTGTTCCTTAATTTCAAATGTCTGATGGATGGTCATACATGTGAAACATAATTTATTTATTTTTTATTTTTATTTTACATTTGTTGACCGGGCTAGTCCAACTGGATATATGTCCATTTTCAGTGGAGGCCCGGGGAGAAAAGCTCCACTTACATCAAAATGTTTATAAACACAATGGTATATACAAAGGCATTGGTACATTACAAAGCTTAGGCATACATTACATTTCATAGGATTTAGCATTTGAATACGAAAAAATCCAAGTGCAAACAGTTTTGGATATTCCTGATAAAATATGTCAAAGACAGTATTAATTATTTTTATTTATTTATTTATTTTATTTATTTATTTAAATTTGTTGACCGGGAGTGTCCGACTGGACGTGGGTCCATTTTCAGCAGAGGCCCGGGGAGAAAAGCTCCACAGTAAAATAAACAGACAGTAGTTACATTGGATTACATAGCGATTAACAATTTAACATAGAAATTAGTTAAACATATTTACAGATGAAGAACATAGTACATCAGTAGACAACTAGATTCTTTATCTGTGAAGTACATAACAGGCATTAACAAATGTAACAATGAGAAGTTCCTGCTGTATAATAAGTACTAGGCTTATGAGCATCTGAGCTTGCTATCATCAAGGTAGTTGGTGGAGGTGAAAGAAAGGTAGTAGTTGGATGGGGTGGATGATATTAGAGTGGGAGTTGCAAGGGCATAGCCAGCATGTTTTTAGGTGCGCTTTTAATAAAGTTTTGAAGTTGGTATAAAGTCACACACACAAATGTCACACAAAATGCTAGTGAATAACAGCAATGGATATTCATACAAAGTATGTACAAGGACACTCTTATTCTGTAAAGTCTCACCAGAAGTCCTAGTGTAAGATGGCTATGGGATAATCAGTCAACATATGTACAGGACATTAGTCCGCTGTATAGTCACATTAACGTTATTATCAATAGAGATCATTCAAAATATGTACAGGACATTAGTCCGCTGTATAGTCACATTAACGTTATTATCAATAGAGATCATTCAACATATGTACAGGACATTAGTCCGCTGTATAGTCACATTAACTTTATTATCAATAGAGATCATTCAAAATATGTACAGGACATTAGTCCGCTCTATAGTCATATTAACTTTATTATCAATAGAGAAGACACAAGATTATACTCATGAGAAGATAGGTGTTGAGGGAAGGGTTTGGTAGTTAGTCTGGGTTGACACAGGGGCATAACCAGTGTGATTTAAGGTAGGGTTTTAGTTTGCTTTTAAATAGGTTAGCTGAGGCTAGGGAGGTTAGGTGATTAGGGAGGCTGTTCCAGGTTTTACCCACTGTATTAGGGAACAATGCATCACCAGCTGAATTACTGGATTTAGCCATTTGTACTAGTAATTTGTTAGATGAGCGTAGGGTTTTGAGATTATTATATGGGGTGATTAGGGTATTGAGTATTGGTGTATTTGTAGGTTGATACAGGATCTTATGGACTATTGTTAGTTGGTTGAAAAGTATTAGGTTTGGCAATTCTAACCAGCCTAGTTGATTCAGATTGATACAATGATGGGTCCTATAGGAGGACCCAGCTGCAAATCTGGCAATATTGTTGTAGGAGGTAGACAGTTTATTCAGGTTGCTTTTATATAATTTAGTATAGATAGGAGAGACATATAGTAGGGTAGAGATAAGGTGGGTACGGGCTATAGTTGTCTTGGCTAGTGGAGTCAGAAAGGTTTTGATTCTGTAGAGGGAACTTAATTTTTTTTCACTGTTTTTATAGTGTTATTAATGTGAAGCTCAAAGGTGAGGTTATTATCAATAAATACCCCAAGTAGTTTTATAGTAGGATCAGGAGATATTATTGATCCATTGCTAGACATAACAGTAAAGTTAAGTGGGGAGGCTCTATGGGTAGGGGTGAATAGTAGCATTTTTGATTTTTTAGGGTTCAAGATAAGACTTCTGTGTAGAAGCCAATTTTCAACTATGCTAATGGTGTTTTGGGTTAGGGACTGAAGGTCTGATGAGGAAGTGGCTGAGCATATAAGTGTGGAGTTGTCTGCATATTGGATACAGGTAGCTTGTGGAATTACAGAATGAAGGTCATTTGTGAAGATGGAGAAGAGGAGAGGACCCAGTATAGAGCCTTGAGGGACGCCTATGGCAACTGGAAGGCGGGAAGATAAGGTATTTGCCCATAGTACAGCCTGTTGCCTGTTATTTAAGTAGGATTGGAACCATTGTATGGCAAGAGCATCCAATGACAGGTTTTTAAGTGTGTTTATGAGGAGGTGGTGGTTAACCATGTCAAAGGCTTTTGACAAATCAATAAAGAGGGCTGAGTGTCATTATTACAATTTCTATTAATGCAGTCAGTAAAGGATAAGAGAGCAGAGGTAGTGCTATTTAATGGTCTGAAGCCATGTTGGCAGGTGGCTAATAAATTATTTTCAAGTAGGTGGCTTAAAAGTTGTTTATGAATGCATTTCAAGGAGTGCCAATAAGCCACAGCATTGTAGTTATTAATCACATCAAGGCAAACATAACTTAGTGGCATGTTTTCAGCCATGAAATTTGTCCTGCTTGTGCCAGTTTGCAGGTATCCATAGCGTTTTATTAAATTTGTTGTATACTAGAACACTTGGCTTATTATGAGCTTTGGATACTGAACATTTGTATGAACTTGAGACTATGTTTGCCAATGAAATGGAAACGATCTTTTGCTATATGCATTCACTCAAGTTGCATAATGTGGAGAACTGCATATGATATTTACATGCATATTTTCCATGCAGTAATACAGATCTTGTGTTGCAGTGCAAGGTACTGAAGTAACACAGCAGCTCATTATTGGTCATTTCAAAAATTATATATTTATATTCGTTAATCTGCATGATTATTTCATTAACAGACTAAGTTGCTGGGAGGGTATTGTGCTTTATTTAACTTTATTACTCCTGCTGATTGCCCACAGCTGAAAAAGCCCTCAAGACCTTAGTGAGCATGACTTACTTGAGTTAAAATACAAACTTGGTCTCTGTGACTAGCTAACTTACCATCTTCATAACAGGAAGTCAAACACCATTAAGGATATTTTACATATCTCCTAGACTGTAAGCATTAAATGTCACACCACTCACCTGCAGAAATCACTGCAGAAGGCCAGAAAGAGAAGGCATTCTTACTTTATTCAGTAGTATACCTACATCTGCTAGATTTCACATACAAACCTTATGATAAGAAATATTAATCAAGATTTATCACGGTGACTAACAATGTATTTACCAATACAAAAGATGGAACTTAAATTAAAGATTATCAGTAAATATTGGCAACACAAGGGCAAATCTGAGGCCAAAAATCATAGTGTTGTACTAAAATCATAGCAGTTAAGAGTTACGGTTACATTAAATATGTACCTGATGTGTAGGTTTCAGCTGTTTTGGTGCTTGCTTTGTTCTCAGTTTTAAATCTTTTGGTTATACCTGCAACAACTAGCAACTGCAAGAAACTGTTGTGTAAACTATACCTTTAATCCACAAGATATTACCATGACAAATAACACTTTCAATACAATGACCGCTTGCTTAGCTGTGCAATATGCATTATACATATTCTAAACAATAGAGCCCATTTCAATGTTTCCTCAAGTTGGTTACCTTTTGAAAAGAAATATATACATTGAATAACACAGAGTAGCTAGTATTCACATGTAATAGTAGTGCCATTGTCTTAGAAGTACACAGAAAGATCTATTTTATCTTCACTGACATGTTATACATCTTAGCAATGTTTGCACCGTGATTAATTATGGTACAGGCATTTATTTATAGCTGTATATCTATCAATGATAACTTTATTAACAGAAAACAAACAGACTGGGTCCTTAGTACTCCACTGCTTGAGCTGAAAACATTACTGGTCATCAAAGTAAGATATGCAGAATAAAATCAAACTAGACACTTCAAAAGAAAATTATGTGAAATTACCTTGGAACTTTGACATCCTAAAAGCATACCTGAACTAGATGCATATGTAGAACCATATTACATCATAGGTCAACACTGTGCCTCATACTACAGCATGACATCACTATTGACACTAATCATTGTCTTACATCACTAAGGAATAAATGTTAAGCTGTTATACATAATATCAGATGTGAAGAAATGCCAATGTCATACAATGCGATTGTATTTTTGGCTGGTGTAGTCAAAGGTATTTCCTAGAAACTGATCACAACACATTGAGTGTGAGGTTGGGGGGGGGAAGTGGAATGCCACTTCAAAAATATATATGGCATATGAGTAAAAGCTGCCATAGGCCATTATAAATTTTTTTGTTCGGATGTTCTGGACTGCTGAGTGATCTATAGTGCATGTAAGTGACATTCCAATGAGTCCATCACCTTTGGGTAGTAATTTGCAGATCACCAGATGATGTTCTCTGAGTAACAAAGGGCATAAAATAAAAAGTTCAAAGACAAACAGCTATTTATTTATTCCAGAGTCAAGTGTGACATAGGAGTTACTTCAATTAACTAAGGTGGAGTACAACCTGTTGCAACTGATATGGAAAGGGAACAGCATATACATATATATATATATATATATATATATGTGTGTGTGTGTGTGTGTGTGTGTGTGTGCGTGTGTATGGATGAAGTCATGATAATTTTCTAAAAATTTTTTGTCCGATGGATAAAATGCTGTGAACTGGATATTAAGCTTTCACCCTCCCCATGTGGGGGAGACCCCCACATTCCCATAACTTTTATATACCAACTCCACAGTTGCACAACAGTGGAGAAAGTGCAACACATCCCATTAGCTGAAAGTGTCTTTCAATGATAAAGCCCGGCAGCACAAGGGCAAATTTGAGGACAAAAATCATAGTGTTGTACTAAAATCATAGCAGTTAAGAGTTACGGTTACCCTAAATATGTACCTGATGTGTAGGTTTCAGCTGTTTTGGTGCTTGCTTTGTTCTCAGTTTTAAATCTTTTGGTTATACCTGGAAACAACTAGCAAATGCAAGAAACTGTTGTGTAAACTATACCCTTAATCTACAAGATATTACCATGACAAACAACACTTTCAATACAATGACCACTTGCTTAGCTGTGCAATATGAATTATACATATTCTAAACAATAGAGCCCATTTCAATGTTTCCTCAAGTTGGTTACCTTTTGAAAAGAAATATATACGTTGAATAACACAGAGTAGCTAGTATTCACATGTAATAGTAGTGCCATTGTCTTAGAAGTACACAGAAAGATCTGTTTTATCTTCACTGACATGTTATACATCTTAGCAATGTTTGCACTGTGATTAATTATGGTACAGGCATTTCTTTATAGCTGTATATCTATCAATGATAACTTTACTAACAGAAAACAGAAACAGACTGGGTCCTTAGAACTCCACTGCTTGAGCTGAAAACATTACTGGTCTACAAAGTAAAATATGCAGAATAAAATCAAACTAGACACTTCAAAAGAAAATTATGTGAAATTATCTTGGAACTTTGACATCCTAAAAGCATACCTGAACAAGATGCATATGTGGAACCATATTACATCATAGGTCAACACTGTGCCTCATACTACAGCATGACATCACTATTGACACTAATCATCGTCTTACATCACTAAGGAATAAATGTTAAGCTGTTATACATAATATCAGATGTGAAGAAATGCCAACGTCATACAACGCAATCGTATTTTTGGTTGGTGTAGTCAAAGGTATTTCCCAGAAACTGATCCCAACACATTGAGTGTGAGGTTAGGGGGGGACGTGGAATGCCACTTCAAAAATATATATGGCATATGAGTAAAAGCTGCCATAGGCCATTATATCTTTTTTTGTTCGGATGTTCTGGACTGCTGCGTGATCTATAGTGTATGTAAGTGACATTCAAATGAGTCCATCACCTTTGGGTAGTAATTTGCAGATCACCAGATGATGTTCTCTGAGTAACAAAGGGCATAAAATAAAAAGTTGAAAGACCAACAGCTATTTATTTATTTATTCCAGAGTCAAGTGTGACATAGGAGTTACTTCAATTAACTAAGGTGGAGTATAACCTGTTGCAATTGATACGGAAAGGGAACAGCATATATATATATATATATATATATATATATATATATATATATACACACACACATATATATATATATATGTGTGTGTGTGTGTGTGTGTGTGTGTGTGGATGAAGTCATGATTATTTACTAAAAAGTTTTTGTCCGACGGATAAAATGCTGTGAACTGGATATTAAGCTTTCACCCTCCCCATGTGGGGGAGACCCTCACATTCCCATAACTTTTATATACCAACTTCACAGTTGCACAACAGTGGAGAAAGTGCAACACATCCCATTAGCTGAAAGTGTTTTTCAGTGATAAAGCCATTTCTGTGTTGTCAGTTGGACAATCAGTGTTCATCTCAAGCACACATTCCCACACACACACACACACACACACACACACACACACACACACACACACACACACACACACACACACACACACACACACACACACACACACACACACACACACACACACACACACACACACACATAGATATATATAGTATTCACCCTGAGACATCTCCGCATACTTTCTAACCCATGCTGGTTGGGTATAACTGTAAATAATGACTGTACATCAAGAGTCACTAATATGAGGTGTAAATCAGTCTGTAACACACTCACTTTACTGTAAAGGTCCAGCAGAAACTGTTTAGTATCCCTCAGGATATGAGTGAAACTATCTACAACTTTCCTTAGTTGTTTTTCGACATACAAGGAGAGGGGTTCAGTAACCCAACCTCTCCCTGCCACAATGGGTCTCATGGGTGGATTATGTGTATTCTTGTTGACCCTCAGTAACCCTTGAATGACTGGAATCAATGGATTTTCAACTAAAAAGAATGTGTATAGTTCCAAACTAATAATTTCACTTTTGGATAAGTCTTCTAACATACGTCTAATAGTTTCAACCCGTATATCTATTTCAGTCTTCGAGATTACTGAATAGAACTCATTATTATCCAACATTGTTTTTATTTTGTCGGCATAGTCCGTTCTATTCATAACTACTACTGGTCCTCCTTTATCAGCTGGTCTAATCATAAGTGTGTTGTTACTCCTCAGAGTATTCATAGCAACTCTTCGTTTTGAACTCAGGTTACCAAACTATTTATTTTTGTTATTATTATTTAATCCATGTAAGTCCTCCTCTACCATTTTAACAAAAGCATCTATTAATTGATGTAGTATGGGAATAAATGTGCTGGGTCTCTTGAAAACTCCATGTTCACCCACTGATGAATGTCCCCCATAATCTAATTTCAGTTGAACATTCCTTCCAAACAATTTCGTATCTATCACTGAGTCAGGTAGATTGCTTTTCATAGAGGGAATAAATGACAGTCCCTTATTCAGTACAGAGATTTCATCTTCTGTTAAAACTCTGTCTGAGAGGTTCCAAACTAATGTCTGGGTATTCTCTCCCACATCCTCTTGATTGTGGGGCCTACATGTTCCTCCCCTGAGCTCTTGCATTTCTGTCTGCCCTTGCTCATTGACCTGTTTCTCCCTCCTCTGGGTACTTCGTTGATGGGGAAAGGAGCATGTTCATATGTTGTTTTATGGGAGCTTGCACTAGGGTCTTTCCTTCTGACAACAGGTTCCTGTAATAATGCATTGTTATTCAATGAGTTGTCATAAGATGAAATCTCTGTACTGAATAAGGGAATAATTTAAAAAGTTTGTTGGAAAGACTGTTGAAACATGAAGCTGATGAACAAATGGTTCGGCAGATGTCTTAAGTGCAGGTTCTGTAGCTATTGTACACACATTAACACTGGAGAACTTTTTTGTTTAAATGGATATTTTTTACACATTCGTGGTAAATATAACTGTAATAGTACTGGTGTTGTGTATGGGGCTTTGTGCCAGAATTGCCCGGCTTTCTATATAGGAAAGACCGAGCGGAAACTCAGAACCCGCATTTATGAACATTGTTATGACATTAAAAAGAAAAAACTGACAAATGCGTTGTTTAGGCACATCCATGAATTCCCAGAACATTATTTTAAATTTATAGTCATTGAACAAATTAAACCCAATGTGAGGGGAGGTCCATGGCAACTGAAATTGGAGGAAAAATAATTATTCTGGATCCTCCATTTAAAAGCTGTTGGATGGCCTGGATTAAATGAGCTTGCCTTTATTGGTTGTGTCTTAAAATTAAAGGCTTTAATGAGATAATTTTGTTGGTAAGGGCTTTTTTTAGATCTTTATTCATGTTTTTACAAAAATGTATATATTTACATATGTTGTTTTACATGTTTTTTTGTATGTATATGCTTTAAACAGGGTTGTAATGTATGGGTTTTATAATGACCTATCTCTTTAAATGTTAATTGAGGAACTGATGTCAGACCTGGGGATTTTTTTAAAAATGGGTTGTGTTTGTTACTTTTTTGTCTGATGAAGTCTTGGTATTATCCAAGACGAAAGCGCTTACAATAAATTGGATTCTATCTGCTTCCCTGCCTTGGTGCATCCTTTTTGTTTTAAAGTGTTTGTTCTTCAGTTTTGTGAGCATATTGAAACAATGTACTTATAAGCATCCACAAACCTATTACTCAAATTAAAATAAACCATTTTACTTGAATAGCTACAAAAAAGATGTGCCTCAACATTTTGTCCCTGTGTAGTATGTCTAATGTATTTTGTAGGAAATACGGCTGCTACCACAGAGCAAGCAAAAAATTAGACATAAAACATACATATACTCCACCTTTTTCACAGTCTTTGATGAGCTAATATGACTTGTTTCTACTCCATTTATGCCATAACATTTACTGTTTCAAAGAAATAGTAAAAGGCTATGCCTAAGAAAAACAGTTCAGTAAATACGTTTATGTAACACTTTATATAAATTTAAAAAGTCCAAAAGCAGATAAACACACCAACGGAAGCAGGAAACAGCGTGAATAAAATGAAAACAAATATCAAAGTCACCATATACGCTGTTCCATACGGCAATAAAACGTCTTCAGTATAACAAAACAAGTATAAAGTCTCCAAATACTCCAGAGCACGTTGTTCTAATAAAAACTTTTCTTTTATTTTGTACAAAAGTACAGGCTTCTTCAGACTTAGATACAAATTACAAAAAGTAAAGCTCTTTATAAGAGCTATCATAAAGGCTGATTGGTTACAAAATCAGTGAAAATGCGCTCAAAATTTTAAAGTAAAACACACATAGTGTGCAATCATTTAAACATTCTATATATTATATTAACTAAAAACACATCTACAAATTAGTTAAATGAAGCAAGGTTACATGAACCATGCTATTACATAATGAAAACACTTTTACATAGTATAAAAATCCTATACTCAACAACTGTGCAATTTCATGATTTACAAAAAATATAGAACTTTGCATATAAACTCTAAACTCTACATACATATACAGAAGTTGAATCCTGACTGAAACAATGTATGTATGATACCTTTCCTGCTAACTCATATGCAGAGTACATTATTGAATAGAAAGTACGATCGTAAATACATTCAGTTTACTAAAAACACATATCCATACGTCAATTAAACGAAGCAAACTAATGTATGCCATGCTGTTATATTTTGCTTATGCATAATATAAAAATCCTATAACTAACAAGTGTGAAGACCTCAACACTTGCAATAAAATACAAACCTAAAAACTTTATGAAACGACCTCACAGTGGATTGTATTATAATCCATCTAAAAGCGCAAAGCTCTATGTGGGCGTTTAGATTATAAATCCTTATTAGTAAAATATATATGATGTCATTCCTATTATCTCATATTTAGGATATATGATCTAACTACATAAATAAAAAACACTTACATTAAATATGAATCATCCTATTAAAAACATGCTTTTAACTCTATAATGTAAAAAACAAATTATTTCTAACAGATTGAAATCTGTGACAACCCTCTAATTACTAGTGTCTACGTAACCTCCTCTTTTTGAGGAACGGTTTAATTTGGACCTTATCATTGAGACCAGGTGGTTCGTCAGCTCGCCATCTGATTATCCACCTGGTCTCTTGTTCCAAAGTTTGATTAATGAGGTCACCTCCTCTAAAACCCAATATGATTTTCTGAATGACGTAGAATCTAAACATGTGCTCTATACCTGCTGTTTTAATATGTTTTGCTAGAGCATTCAAGTCTGAGCCTATCCTAATCTGGTAACAATGTTCCCTTATACGTTCCTTAAACATACGGTTAGTCTTCCCGATGTAATAAGCGGGACAAGAATTGCAAATCGCTAGGTAGACAATGTTGTTGCTCTCACAGTTCGTGTTGGCATTAAAGTAGTAACTACGGCCAGTGGTAGGATGTATAAATACTGTATCTGTGTTAATAAATTTACACTGATTACACTTTCCACACGGCTTAGTGTTAGTACCTATTTCTACTGCTTGTCTGTGATAGGGACTATGTCTGGGTCTACACAAAAGGGTCTTCAAATTGGGATGATTCTTATATGTTATACTTGGCTTAGGTCCTATAATGTTACATACTTCTTTGTCTGAGCGTAAAATGTCCCAGTGTTTCTCCATAAGTCCTTTCACTCTCAAATTAACTTGATTAAACGTTAAAGTAGCTCTCAACTCATTGGCAGATGCAGTAGCTACACACTGTACGTCTATTTGATCCATAAAATATGGTCTCGCTCTGTTCAGTCTTAATGATTCTACATGTGTAATTGTTTCATTGATATCTGTTTCACTATAACCTCTCTCTATAAATCTTTCTTTAAGGTCCTGCACTCCTGACTGAAAACATTGTTCATCTGGATTGAGTCTCGACACCCTCATGAATTGTCCTTTTAAAACATTTCTAAAAATGTATGGTGGATGCATACTCCGTCTGTGCACTAAACTGTTCCTATGACACACTTTTCTATACACAGATGTATTTAACAGACCACTATCAAGTCTAGTGATCTCCACGTCCAAAAAGGAAATATTAGTCCTGGAGAAATTCATAGTGAATTTCAAAAACTGGGTGCTTGTATCTAGATACGATACAAACCTTCTAAGGGAGATCTCATCTCCTAGCCACAAAAAGAAAAGGTCATCCACGAAACGACAGCACATTACTTTATCCTTCAATTCTTCATTGTTTATTTTCGTATAAAACTCATCATCACTCAACATAGCGGTCATTCTTGCATTATAGTCTGTGGTGTCCATTATAACAATGGGACCACCCTTGTCAGCTGGTCTAATAGTAATGGAGAGATCTCTCCTTAAATTACTTAGAGCCACTGGGACATTTTACGCTCAGACAAAGAAGTATGTAACATTATAGGACCTAAGCCAAGTATAACATATAAGAATCATCCCAATTTGAAGACCCTTTTGTGTAGACCCAGACATAGTCCCTATCACAGACAAGCAGTAGAAATAGGTACTAACACTAAGCCGTGTGGAAAGTGTAATCAGTGTAAATTTATTAACACAGATACAGTATTTATACATCCTACCACTGGCCGTAGTTACTACTTTAATACCAACACGAACTGTGAGAGCAACAACATTGTCTACCTAGCGATTTGCAATTCTTGTCCCGCTTATTACATCGGGAAGACTAACCGTATGTTTAAGGAACGTATAAGGGAACATTGTTACCAGATTAGGATAGGCTCAGACTTGAATGCTCTAGCAAAACATATTAAAACAGCAGGTATAGAGCACATGTTTAGATTCTACGTCATTCAGAAAATCATATTGGGTTTTAGAGGAGGTGACCTCATTAATCAAACTTTGGAACAAGAGACCAGGTGGATAATCAGATGGCGAGCTGACGAACCACCTGGTCTCAATGATAAGGTCCAAATTAAACTGTTCCTCAAAAAGAGGAGGTTACGTAGACACTAGTAATTAGAGGGTTGTCACAGATTTCAATCTGTTAGAAATAATTTGTTTTTTACATTATAGAGTTAAAAGCATGTTTTTAATAGGATGATTCATATTTAATGTAAGTGTTTTTTATTTATGTAGTTAGATCATATATCCTAAATATGAGATAATAGGAATGACATCATATATATTTTACTAATAAGGATTTATAATCTAAACGCCCACATAGAGCTTTGCGCTTTTAGATGGATTATAATACAATCCACTGTGAGGTCGTTTCATAAAGTTTTTAGGTTTGTATTTTATTGCAAGTGTTGAGGTCTTCACACTTGTTAGTTATAGGATTTTTATATTATGCATAAGCAAAATATAACAGCATGGCATACATTAGTTTGCTTCGTTTAATTGACGTATGGATATGTGTTTTTAGTAAACTGAATGTATTTACGATCGTACTTTCTATTCAATAATGTACTCTGCATATGAGTTAGCAGGAAAGGTATCATACATACATTGTTTCAGTCAGGATTCAACTTCTGTATATGTATGTAGAGTTTAGAGTTTATATCACAGTTCTATATTTTTGTAAATCATGAAATTGCACAGTTGTTGAGTATAGGATTTTTATACTATGTAAAAGTGTTTTCATTATGTAATAGCATGGTTCATGTAACCTTGCTTCATTTAACTAATTTGTAGATGTGTTTTTAGTTAATATAATATATAGAATGTTTAAATGATTGCACACTATGTGTGTTTTACTTTAAAATTTTGAGCGCATTTTCACTGATTTTGTAACCAATCAGCCTTTATGATAGCTCTTATAAAGAGCTTTACTTTTTGTAATTTGTATCTAAGTCTGAAGAAGCCTGTTGGCGAAAGCGCTTACTTTTGTACAAAATAAAAGAAAAGTTTTTATTAGAACAACGTGCTCTGGAGTATTTGGAGACTTTATACTTGTTTTGTTATACTGAAGACGTTTTATTGCCGTATGGAACAGCGTATATGGTGACTTTATATAAATTGTCAAGAATATTTTGCTTATTTTAGACCAGCTAGACACAGTAAAACATTTCATTTGTATACAGTATAACTTGCCTGCTCATCAATGAATCAGTATACGAGTATCTGTTATACAATTGTACAACAAAATATTCACTGCTTCTGTACCAGCAGCTGTCAACATTACAGTCAGTTTAAATTCAAACAGACCATACAGTCAGTAAGCATACCAGCTTCTCTAAAATACAAAATATTGCTCAGATTCAAACAGCTTAAAAACTAACAAAAAATGATGTGATCTACAAACCAAGGGGTACTTAATTCATACATACTTTAATGTGACTGTAATTTAGCAGCATTAGATCAACGTGAAAATATCTTTAGAACAAGCGGTGTTTTCTTTATTCTGTAGGATTCCAAAACATCTTACCCTAGGATTCAGGAAGAAGCTCGCTGGTCATGGTTATTGCCTAACATTGATAGATCACGATCAGTTACCACAATGGTGAGAAAATGTAACTCAGAGACAGCTATGCCCACAATGAGAAAGACTGTATCAACTCATTAGCTTGTCACTGAATCACACTCTGTCTAGCACTGTCAAACCTGATGGCAGTAATGTTCTCCCTAGCAGTGTATGCACTGTGTTGGCAAAGGCACCCCCACACACTCACACATATACAAATGTACACACACACACACACACACACACACACACACACACACACACACACACACACACACACACACACACACACACATATTGAGATACCCACATGAATACACTCCAAAATATTAACACACACACACACACACACACACACACACACACACACACACACACACACACACACACACACACACACACACACACACATACTGAGACACCCAAATGAATACACTCCCAAATATTTACAGGCACACACTTACACAGACTCTTGCTTCCCTACCTAACCACTTCTAATGCAACCACCCAGGCATACACATACTTGCAAGTACATGCACACACACACACAAACGTGGAGAGACAGACACACACACACACACACACACACACACACACACACACACACACACACACACACACACACACACACACACACACACACACACACACACACACACACACACACACACACACACACACACACACACACACACACATACACACACACGTACACTCACAAAGCTTCATTCATGCCCCTACAGACACTCGCTCACAGATGCACATAATCACACACACACATATACACACACACACAAACATCTGGCCTGCCAAGAAAATGGAGACTCATTTGCATTTTCTCACCATTGTGGTAATTGACATACCAGCATTAGATTGGATGGTCTATCCCTGCAGACACTCAAACACACAGATCCACACCTTGGATGAACTTACCTACAGTGTGACTGTTTAAGTGGGAATGAATGGGTGAAAGCAGTATTTTGGTGGAGTTTACTTTTTCCTCCAATAGTGAAATTTTACCTGCACTCAGCAGTGCAGTGCAGTGTAATTTAGGGGCCTCTGGCATTTCTGGGGGAGAACATATGGCTAATTAGCATTAGCCACTCCATTGGATTGATGTATTAGCATGCATTTGCACCATCAAGACTGTCTCCACAATGAGGTCCGCATTAGTGGGAAATTTCAGTAGAAGGGTGGTTTAAGAATCGGAAAGCTTACCATGAGTGGTAAAAACAGCCATGTTAAGGCTTCCTCTTTGTGGTAAGCCTTTCTGAATTCCAGCCTCCATTTAGAGTAAACAGGTATACTATATCTGATAAGGGCTTTTGAAACTTTCTCTGATGTTCTTCATGTTTCACTGTTGCAGTCATTACATTTGGGTAATCTGCTGGCAGGTTGCCCTCAGTCGGCCTGATTAACAAAGTCTTGGGTCCTGCGTCAGATGTTGTCCCTTCTTCCATGACATCAGGTCATCAGGGGTATAAAACATGCAGCCAATGTCATTACATCAGTCTTTCTTGCCGTGCAGTGCCCGAAGCAGAAGCAGTTCGCAAGTGCCGATCAGCTGACTCCTGAAATTTTCGTTTTTGAGTTTCAGAACTGAAGTATTCAACTTAAAGCTAAATACCCCATTAGGGAAACATTTTCTTGCTCCTTACCGATGTCAGTAAAAGTTAATAATTGCATTACTTGTGGAAAGCAAATACCTCATAAAGATTTTCATTCATACTGTATTCCTTGCCTAGGCCATGACCAAGACGTACCTTGCTGTCGGTTTTGTGCTTTATTTAATCAGCGCACTATCCGTCAATGGTACTTTTTTGCCTCTAATTATTTCGGTTCTTGGTTTAATTATCCAGAAATGTCATCAGTTAGCCTTCCGACTACCAGAATTCTGAAAAAACACAAAGATAAAGACAGGGACAGGCCACCCAGGTCCAAAACTGCCGACAACGCTTCTCCTAAGCCAGTCTCCAGCTCACCGGTACTCAGTGAGGCACTTTTGCAGCCCCTGATACCCGCTATTTCTGATTCGCAGGCCTCTACTGAGACCCATTCGGAGTCCGGTATGCCGCAACATGCTTCACCTATGGAATCAGCGGATGTCTCTACCTTGGATGGGCCCGGTGCCGCTGTGCAGGCACCGGCTTCTGAGGGTGTTTTCAGGCCTACAGACTTACCTATTAAATCGACACCGCCTTCATTATTAGGGCCTAAATCTCGATCCATGTCTAAAAAAACAACGCCCAGGCCACATGTTCAGGCCCCTATGCCTAAAAAACAAATGATAAAAATGGCTGAAGATCTAATTTCTCTAATCAGGGGTAGTCAAACCCCCCCCCCCCTCTAAGAGGCCTAGGGCTGAACTTGATTATGAATCTTCTGATCAGGATTCTGTTTCTTCTGACTCTTCTAATGACCTGGATTTGTCCATGCCTACTTATGAGGATTCTGATGCAGAGGACTCCATTCCCTCTGCTTCCCCTCCTGAGGACTTTTGTTTTGGGGAATCTTTACATGCCTTGAGGGAGCATTTCCACTGGGAAAGCCAGGAATTTTCTGATTCAAAAAAAGAGGCTTAGGGATTTCCTGCTTCTACCTCAGCATAGGCCTTTGGCTATACCTCCTGTGCTAGACATTGTTGATGATGTGTTCTTGGAATCCAGTTTGGCCCCTGATTCCCTGCCTCCGGCTCCTAGTAAACCTGACAGATACTACAGGGTTCCTGAGTCCCACATGTTCCTTTTCAAAAATCCTGTTGCAGATCCAGAAACCATTTCTCAGGGGCCCAAGGGCATTAAGGCTTCTACTGCTAAAAATCCTACCCCTTCTGATAGAGATTCCAGGGCACTGGATAGATGGGGTAAAAAGGTTTACATTTCTGTGACCTTGGCAATCAGAGCATTAAACTGCCAATTTCATATGTTAAATTATCAACAGCATATTATTGGACTGCTTAAACAGAAAATGATGTTGATTCCTGACTGTGTGGAAAATAAAGATTTACAGGATATAATGCATTCTGCTGAAGAAGTTGGAAAACATACTTTGCAATGTGGTTTTGATTCTTTAAAGGCCTCCTGCAGGGCTGCTGTTACTGGGTCTGTGCTTAGAAGGCATGCTTGGCTTAAGGAGCAATCTTTGCTTGATCATATTAAAGCTAAATTGTTGGATGCTCCTTTAATTCAGGACCGCCTGTTTGGCAATAAGGCTGAATAAGTTCTAAAAAAGATGGAAGATAAAGCTAAATCTATTCAAACTGTTAAAGATTTCTTACAAGTGCAACCTCCAAGATTTAGTAGGCATTGGCCTACTGAGAATTGGTCCTTTCCAGCCCCTTCCAAATCCTCTCAAGCCAAACCCAGACACAGCAAAAACCCCAGGTTTCAGTCCCAGGGTACTCTCAGAGCTAAGCAGTGGGGGGCTTCCACTTCCAAATCTGGAAATAACAAGACTCCCCCCTACACTAAACAGCCTCAATGACTTCTTTTTAAAATTACCAAGGACTTATCTTTCAACTGCCCCTTTGGGGGGAAGATTGCTCTTCATGCAAAGAACTGGGAACTCATAACCCAGGACAAATGGGTTTTAAATATAGTGTCCCAGGGATACAGATTTCATTTCCACACATTGCCAACACCAAACGGGTGGCCAGACCTGACCCCAAATCAGTGGGCAGGGGCTCAAAAACAAGTGCTTTCTCTTTTAAGCAGGGGGGCTATTCAACTGGTGCCAGAAGAGGAAAAGGGACAAGGTTTCTATTCAAGGCTTTTCCTGGTACCCAGAAAAAAAAATCATGGCGTCCAGTCCTGGACCTGTCTACTCTAAACACCTTTCTGGAGATTCCAAAATTCAAGATGCTGACTCTTCACCAGTTACTTCCTATGCTAGGCAAACATGCCTGGTTGGCAACTCTAGATTTAAAAGAAGCATACCTGCACATCCCAATCAGGGAATCTTGCAGAAGATACCTATGCTTCAAAGCAGGCTACTTGCATTATCAGTTCTCTGCACTGCCCTTTGGCTTGTCTACTGCGCCCAGCATATTCACAAAGTGCCTGGCTCCAGTTATTGCATTTTGCAGACAAAGAAATATTCAAATATATCCATACCTGGACGATTGTCTAATTCAGGCAGAAAACCAGGGCATACTTTTAAATCATATGGCGTTTGTAAAAAAGGTTCTAACTTGTCTAGGGTACACCATAAACGAAAATAAATCACAACTGGTACCCTGTCAACAGATTACATTCCTGGGTGCAAGCTTGAATACAACTGCCCAGATGGCTTTCCTCACGCCAGAGAAGCAAATTCATTTGGTAACTAACTTCAAACAAGTGGCCACAAAAACCCTGCTATCTGCAAGACAAATACTGCAAGCCTTGGGGTTCATGGCCTCCTGCATTCTTCTAATTCCATATGCAAGACTGCATATGAGGAAACTACAGTGGTATCTAAAAAGTCTATGGAGTCAACATTGTCACAGCCTGGAAACAATGATTCCTATCATACCTTGCCTACGCCTGATGTTCCTATGGTGGGCAGAAGCTTGCCACCAAAACAAGGGATTACCATTCACACTACCCCCTGCCATCCAGACCCTAACTACAGATGCATCAGACTATGCATGGGGGGCTCACCTGGCAGGGAAGTGCATTCAGGGCAAATGGAACCCAAATCAAATGCACCTACATATCAATCAAAAAGAAATGTTAGCTGTCCAGAATGCTCTGACAGCCTTCAAGGCCTACATTCTTCCAGGACAACTAATGGTAAAGACGGACAACACCACAGTTATGTGGTACATAAACAAGCAGGGGGGGTACACATTCCTACCCCTTCTTCAAACTAGCCATGTCATTATGGAACACAGCCCTGAGCTACCAAGTACATCTACAAGCTCAATTCCTGCCAGAAAAGCTGAATACACTGGCAGATGGACTAAGCAGAAACCTCATGGACCCACACAAGTGGAAACTGGAACCACGGATTTTCAACATGTTGACAAACAAATGGGGGAGCCCAGACATAGATCTATTTGCCTCCCCCCAGAACTACCAGTTGGTCAATTTTTGCACAAGGACTCCCCACAAACAAGCATGGAAAGTGGATGCTCTGTCCTTCAGCTGGAAAAATCTATCAGTCTATGCTTTTCCCCCTCTGCCTCTGCTCTCCAAAGTTCTACTAAAAGTCAAACAGGACAAACCAAGGATGGTTTTGATTGCTCCAGACTGGCTGTGCCAACACTGGTACCCCCCTTCCGCACAGTGTGTCGCAAATATCTCCATGGCACCTGCCTCAGACCCCTTCTCTGCTGTCTCAGCAGGAGAACCAAATCCTGCACCCTCAGCTTCCAACATTAAACCTTGCAGCCTGGCTAATCACTTAAATTCAACCTTATCATCCCTCAGCAAACATGTGATGGATGTCATCTTGGAGGCGAGGAGACCTAGTACTAGAAAATCTTATGCTGACAAATGGAAAAGATTCTGTGCCTGGAACCAATCTTTAGGGATGAGCACAGGAACGCCCAATTTTCCTCAGATTTTGCAATACTTAACTGAGATGCTTCACAAGGGCCTGTCTTTTTCCTCCATTAAAATCCATGCCTCAGCTATTTCAGCTCACTATAACATGGAACCACCCCTCTTCTCTCATCCTCTGCTCAAGCAGTATTTCAGAGGGACAAAAAACTTGAAACCACCCAGGAGAGCTCCAACCCCTGCCTGGGACATTAACTTTGTTTTGGAGAAACTCACTCTACCTCCTTTTGAGCCAGCTGCTACTGCAGACTTAAAATTTATTTCTTGAAAAACAGCCTTCCTTTTAGAAATCACTTCAGCTAGAAGGATATCTGAATTACAGGCCCTTATGGCAGTGGAGCCTTTCATCATCGTTCATGCGGACAGTGTATCTCTCAGGACCAATCCATCCTTCATGCCCAAGGTGGTTTCCAGTGTGTCTCTTAATCAGTTCATTCATTTGCCAACCTTCTTTCCCAATCCACAGAACAAAGGGGAACGGATTCTGCATTCCTTGGATGTGCACAGACAACAAAGATTCTACTTGGACAGGACTAAATCTCGAAGAAAATCTGAACAATTGCTGCTAGCATTTGCTGCAGGGGCAGAGGGGAAGGCTATTTCAAAACAAACCATTTCTAAATGGATAAGCCATTGCATTAATTTCTGCTATAAGCACCATGGAAAACCTATCCCCCAGGGGATCAGATCTCACTCCACCAGGGCTGCATCTACCTCTGCAGCCTTTCTCAGAGGTGTCCCTACCAGGGATATCCTAGGAGCTGCTACCTGGAGTTCTGTGCATACTTTCACCAAGCATTATCATTTACCAATTTTCTCTAAATCCAGAGCTGGCTTTGCCACTGCTGTCTTGCAGGGCCTTATAGCTGGCCCTAATGCTGTATAAACTCCTCCTCCCAACCATAGCTTTGGGAATCTACCCAAATCTAATGACTGCAACAGTGAAACACGAAGAACATGGTACAGTTGTGTACACTTACCATAAATGTAGATGTTCGAGTGTATTCACTGTTGCAGTCCTGGTTATCCTCCCTCCAGCCCCCTAGATTTTCTGACTATACCTCTACTTTACTTTACTATGCTTAAAAGCCTTTTTGGTGTATTTGGTTTTGGTTGGAGGCATACTTTTGTGTTTGTGTTTATTTGCTCCCCATTAGGGGGGCACCTGACATCTGGGGCAAGAAAAACTAGTGTAATGACATCGGCTGCATGTTTTATACCCCTGATGACCTGACGTCATGGAAGAAGGGACAGCATCCGACGCAGGACCCAAGACTTTGTTAATCAAGCCAACTGAGGGCAACCTGCCAGCAGATTACCCAAATGTAATGACTGCAACAGTGAATACACTCGAACATCTACATTTATGGTAAGTGTACACAACTGTACATTTTCCATGCAATCTCAAACAATTTTAACCTGTTCCTATGCAATTTGCACGTGAACTGTATCATTGACAATGCAGATTCTTATCTATTGCATCCCTTTAATTGCTCCAAAATGGTCAGTACTATACTATATAGTAATTTTGGAGTCCCATCATTCTGTTTTATGTTTATTTTTTTAATGGGGAAATGATTGCAAAAATTATCATCTTTCTGCCCATTTTTCTAACAAGCAAATTTAAATGACTTAAAACAAAAGAGGATAGTGAATTAGTGAAAGCATTAAAACTGTTGAAACTGTCAACATCTGCAAAAGAAATAGTAATTAATACGTGAGCACACAATCACATATCACATATCAGAAAAACTAATATTCTTATTCTAAAAAATCAAATATGAAAAACTTTAAAATAAAAATCAGTCATCAAAGCTTTGCAAAAGTAAACTTATTTAGCACAAAACCAGTTGCAAAATGCATGTTTTTTTATTTATGTATATCTTTATATGATATTTTCTAAACAAATAAATAAAACAGTCACATATTTTGTACTTGTTCTTTGTGCTACAAATATATTTTTTTGCAGTTTCAGCTAAAAAATGTAATAGCAGCATTATAAGTAACAGAGCAGATAAAAATATCAGAAATATTTTCATTCATGCAATTTAACATTGTAAACTCACGCACTGAACTCATAAGACTGAACGGCATTTAGTGAAAATATTCACCAGGCCTCCACTGAAAAGGGCTATCACAGCCCAGACAGACTACCCCAGTATACAAAAACAATAAATAAGTATTTTTGTTTATGCAGACTGGAACACGATACTACAGAAGAGGTATTCTCTGTGATACAGAACTATCCCTCCAACATGTTCTATTTGTGTTACAAAACAGATTGAGGTTATGTGAGTGGGTGTTCATGCTACCACTGGACATCCAAATGAGTAATAGGTTTGACAGGATGAGGCCTGAAGCAGACATTGCCTCTTACAAGCCTGTATGATACCAAGAAGACAGACAAGGCCTTGAACTGGTTTGCACAGTTTTGGTGATTTTGGGCCCTTGATTTTTTTAGTGAGAAATCATTGTGGTCCCTCCAGATGTGTCAAGTGTTTGGACAAATAGATACCAAATGGGGCTTTATGTTCAATGATCAGTGTAATAATAGCTGAGTACAGTGCGATGAATACATCTCCGGATCTGGATGCCATACCTTTATTAGATATAAACTGTACAATGAAAAAGAACAGCTTTACAATAGTGGATATGCGGTGATCAAAGGAAAGTTCGTTGTTGACATAGGTTCTAGGTTCCAGATCCCTGACTATGCGATTAACTTTCAAGGGTGTGTGTCCACGTGATAGTTACAATGGCAGTCATGCTTGATGAAGGATATGATTATTTATTTCTTGGCATTTAGTTTTAGTCCTTGATTTTGACAATAGCTATTTGTTTGGGAAGGGCCCTCTTAGTGGATTTTGGTGTCCTCTGGAGAATTTATGTTGGCACTGAGTTCACAGTTGTCTGCAGACTTGGTCAGCCATAAACCCTTAACATTTGCTTTACCTCTGAGAAGTAAAGGAGGAGTGGCCCAAGGACTGAACCCTGGGGTACACAGTCCAAAAACTGAACTCTGGGGTATACAGTCCAAGAACTGAACCCTGGGGGTTCACAGCCCAAAAACTGAACCTTAGGGTACACAGCCTAAGAAACTAAACCCTGGGGTACACATCCCAAGAACTGAACCCTGGCATACACAGCTCAAGAACTAAACCCTGGGGTACAGAGCTCAAGAACTGAACCCTGGGGTATACAACTAGTAACAGGTCTTTTGGAGTAGGTAGAGATGCCACCCTAATTTCCTGGGATTTACAATACAGTGTTGATTATCCGAACATCAGTTATCTGAAACATTATTTATCCGAACGCAACCTTCATAAGAGTTGCGTCTGTACATGTGTTTTTCTTACTGCCTGGAATTTAATGTTTGTTGTTGCTGTAGTTCATATTTTGCTGTTGCTTAATAGTTAACCAGAATGTTCAGTTTAATGGTCACCCAAGCAAAGAAGCATTGAAAAAGGGCCTTATCATCACCTCTACATAAGGTAGCCAACAACAACAATGCACTCTAATGCACTGCTATCGCTATTCTGTCCTCTAAACCTCTAGAAAAATCCAATCCAACTACCTTCTACACATCTTTTAGAATCTCCTACTAACTCCCACACACACAACATGGATTCAGATTCAGCTACCATGACCGCCCCCTCCTCCCTTTCTGAAACTGTAACTAAAAGCCGCGACTGGAGCTCTGGTTTCTTTGTTCTACCCCGACCCCCAAGGCCTTTGACTACTCTCTCTTGACACTCTACTAAAAACTTTACTCCATAAACCCTCCTCCTCTGGTTCTCCATACTCTATCTCTAAGAGCTCAACCAGTCAAATATCCCAGTGTAAGTTGTTAGTGGAAACTTGTAGGATCATACATTTAAATCTATTATTATTTTATTGTAAATCATGTGATGTTTGGTATGGGTTATTTGGGCCTTTCCTTTCCTGCTCCCCTTTTCTGTTTTATTAATTGCCGGACTTACATTGCTGGGTTGCAGAGCAGCAGCATTATGGTGATCAATGTTTACATCGCCTCTTCTTCTGCTGCTACAGCAGTAAGACAATACAATATATGTGTATACGTTATTTAATCATTTCTAATTAAAACAAAACTGTTTGGTGTACTGCTGATTGGAAATGATGACTTAAGAAAAGCAATTTTCCCTTTTTATGTTTGCAAGTTAAAGAGTTAAAACTGTTAGCTTTATAGAGTTTCTAATGGGCATCCCAGTGTCCAATCAAAGTTTTTTTTTTCTTTTAGTAAAAAGATGTTCTATAGTTCATGTTTTATTCCATCAATGGAATGCGGTGAAATCTTTGAATGTGTCTTAGTAATGCTTATTTTGTTGCATATAATTTTCTTTCTGTATTAGCAGTCCATGGTGAATAATTCTGTACTATTATTTTGTGTTGCAGCTTCCAGATATCCAAGTAAAATTAATGAATGTATATACTAGAGTTGGTTGTGGGTATCTTGCCCCCACTTTGAAGTCTTTCTGGGATGTGTCGCATGCGACCACATGCTGAACTTTTACTGCACGTTCCCGCAGAACAGGCATTGCTGTGTTTGGCTCATAAGGTATGTTAAGTGTTATCACACATGAGGTTTTAAACAGGGGTTCAACTTTTGTCAGGTCACCTTGTTCCTCTATAGTATACAGTAAGGGTGTGCTTGCATCATGTCCCAGAGACCTTGACTTTGTCGCGTGTTAAATTTTGAGTGGGGGCTTTAAACTGTTATTCCATTCAATGTAGGTATTAAAAGATATTCCTTTTCTTATGGTTCTTGGTACTGGATCACAGTGCATGTTTCTGAACCTGGGGATGTCTTAGGGTTGGCAGTTTTAATTTTATAGTCTGTGTTTTTCATACAATGCTCAGATTAGCTTGTTAATTAAGAATAGATTGTGTAACTTGTTACAGTAATGTAGAGCAGATACTCCCTCCCCATGCTCTTTGCAGCCATATCTTTGCAATTACTTTAGCACAAAGTCTAGTTATTTTTGTGTTGTCTTTTTGTCCACAGTGCTATCTGTGCCGTCCTTGGTTTATTTTGTTTTTTTGACTGTTGTGTGGTGTGCCTTTTTTGGGTCTTTTTTGTTACCTCTCTGCAGCCAGTTTAGCCCTTTCTGTCTTTATGGTGAGTTCTTGCGCTGCCATCAGATTGAGTCGAGTTGTTAACTGAACATGTTAGAACATGTTAGTCTTTATTTGGGCAGGTTAACGGTTGCATAAAACAATTTTCTGAAATATAATATGAAACCCTGCTTTTAATACTACAACAACGAGCTTGCTTTCTGGCAAAAAAGTAAAGCTTAGCCCTTTGCACCACCTGTGCATATGACTTTCAGTTATATGTTTGATTATTCAAACAGTTTGATTATACAAACTACCCTAGGTCCCAATTAGTTCAGATGATCAGCTCTCTGCTGTATTTGTGAGCCAGTCTGCTATCCAGTGAGTTACACAGAAATTTACATTTAGCTGGAAGAGTTTATCTACAAAACCTGAAAGCGGGATGGTGTTGAATGCCTTTGTGAGGCCTAGATATGCAATGTGTATTGATTTGTTCTCATCCATTACTTCAGTAACCTCCTCAAAGAAGTCAACCAAGTTAAGAAGGCAGGATCTGCTCTTGGCAAATCCGCACTGTCTTGGGTGAAATGTTTGGAGGTTATCTATGTCCTTATTTATTAATTCCATAATGATCCTTTTAATAGTCTTACAGATTAGGCTAAGGCTTATGGGTCTGTACTTATTCGGGTCAGTTGACACCCTACCTTATGTAAGGGGATGATTGTTATTGTATTCCATTCATCTGGCACAAAGCCTCTTTGGAGGAAAACATGGGCTTCTCCAGGATTTGAACTCAGGACCTCTTGCACCTTAAGTGAGAATCATACCACAGACCAACAAGCCCCTGATATGTGGTGCCAACCATGTTGTCAGAAACACACTTAATTTTATCCATTTAAAGTGACAGCATGGTAGATGATTTTCTTAAGGCCATTATGCCCTGGGAAGAGCTTTCATTCCTTTAGATTTAAGGTGTGCCCTGGGACTAGAATGCAGGTTTAAGAGAGTTTATCACTAGACTGAATTTGTAGAATTGTGTTTCTAGTTCATTCTGATCCCCACTAAATGTCTTTGCTGCAGTGTTATACTCCACAGTCAAACAAGACAAGCTAAATCATACATAACTAAATAAAATCCTTGTTTTCTTAATATCAGACCACAGGGGAATGACAAATGGGTAACCCCCCCCCCCCATAATACATGAAACAGAGTGTTTATATAGATCTTTCAATGAAAATATTCATCAAACTGGTTAGTTCCAGGTATTTAAGTTTAGTTGGAGTAAAGCAAATGTGATGCAGTGATCATGGGGTTATAAAGGTTAATCTGTTGTTAGATAATTCTGCCAATGCACAGAAGGCTAATTACAGATTATATGGAAGCAAAACAGTCACTATGTAAAACTAACTGGAGTGAGGTGTTCAGTGGAAAAACTGCAGAGGGAATGTGGAAAGTTTTGAAAGAGAAATTGTTTGAGTGCAAAAAATCAAAAGAAAATGTTTAACATCAGGATCTAAGCATACGACATCAGGCAGATATCTTTCCATAAGAACAGGATATCTGATTAAGGTGAGAGACAAAAAATATAAGAAATGGAAGAGAGGTCAAACTACAACTTTGAAAACTGAAATAAACAAGCTGGACAAATAGATTAAGCATAGTGTGAGACAAGATCAAGAAAAGTTTGAAGAAAATTTATATAAAGATATTGAGCATAACAGGAAACCTTTTTATAGATACATAAGATGTGGAAGTAGTAAAGACACACAAATTGATAAACTGTGTGCAGATTCTAAAATTTATTCTCAAACGCAACAGATCATAGATATATTTACAAAATCTTATGCAAAACAGTTTAGCTCCACAAAAGGGGTGGTAAATTGTCCTAGTGACATCCAGATAACCTCAGATACTGGAATCAAATTAGATTATATTGAAAAAGAACTGTGCAAAGTGGATCCAAACAAAGCACAGGGAGGAGACGGAATCAGTAACAATGACCTGAGTACACTTCAGCAAGAACTTACAGTACCATTATATGTATTATTCACTAAGTCATATAAATATGGGGAGATTCCTCAAGATTGGAGACATGCACTTATTAAACCTGTTTTTAAGGGAAAGGGGTGTAGGACAAACTCAGAGTCATATAGACCCTTAAGTCTACTTTCATGTTGTGGAAAAATAACGGAGAAGGTAATATTGGATAAGTTATTGTCAGAACTTGATAGGTTGGGACTTGAAACCATATACAAGCATGCATATGTTGAAAACAGATCTATTACCACCTGTTACATGATGTTCTATAACAATATAATAACAGCTATGAATGATAAATTGTGCCATGATATAATTTATATTAGATTTAACTTCAGCATTTGACAGGGTCATACACATAACACTGATCAATAAATTAGTACAACTAGGTTTTGATGTACTCTTGATTAGATGGATAGGTGCATGGCTTACAAATAGGACATGGCAAGTATCATACAGCACCTGGACAGGAGAAATCCTTGGTTACAGTCAGGGTGTCCCACAGGGCTCTGTCCTAGGCCCTTACTTGTTTAGATTGTATCTTTCAGACCTAACATTTTCATCTGAGGTGTTCTACAGCCTATATGCAGACAACATGAAATTAGGTAAACTGATTACATGTGTTACAGATAATGCATGTCTGCAGAATAACTTGACTAAATTGACCATTTGGGCACAGGGGAATAATACACTGAAAAATACATCAAAAACTAAGCAAATGAGATTTGGGAGACATAAATTGAAAGGTGAATATTTAATACAGCACACAGTGACTGAAACTGTAGACTCATTTAAGGACCTGGGTATATGGGTAGATTCAGCTATGAGTTTTTCTAATCATATCAACCAATTGGTTAATGATAGTTATATAACTATAGGTTGTATAAAAAGATTTATAAAGTCTAGGAAATCAAAAATAATGAAGTCCTTGTTTGTTAGTTACATTAGACCCAAACTTGAGTATGGAATAACAATATGGAAACCCTATAAGAAAACAAGCATGAGTAAACTGGAAAGAGTACAATGGAAATATACCAAGGGCATCCATGGATGTGAACATTTAAGTTATCATGAAAGACTAAAATATCTGAACTTGTACAGTGTCTCTTACAGATATCTAAGAGGAGATCTTATTCAGGTATATAGGGCATTTAGGGACAACTACCTCTGGGAATGTTTGGGATTATCAAAAAGTACTAGAGAATCATCAGACAACTTATGTAGGAGATTCTATAGGAATGAGAAGTGTACTAACTGGTTCTCTGTCAGAGTAGCTGATGCATGGAACAGACTACCAAAGTACATTAAAACAAGTACTAGTTTACATATTTTTAAGAACAGTCTGGATGCTCTTTATGGGAACAAGTGTTCTGGTATATTGGCAAGCTAGAAGGGCTTTGATGCCCGTGCTTGAAATATTTGCATGTATGTATGTATGCATGCATGGAAGGAATGATTTAAATTCTGCTATTTATATTCCCATTTTAGTGTGATCTGTCTGGCATTTGAACATAAAGAGTTAAGGCCATGAACTGTTAACAAGGCTAAACTTAGATTTTATTTCCTTAGTTTTCACTTTCAATATCTGTTTTTCTCAATAAGTCACTTAAACCAAGTGACTCTTGTTATTTGTACAGCAAGAAACAGTTTATTGTAAGACTATCAAGATTTACAGCCTTGTTTCGAGGAAGATTCTCTATGTTTATTTTTCAATTATTTGGAACAATTTGGATGTCAAAAGCTTGTCTGTAAGATCATAAGGGCATTGGGTAGAGATGTAGTCCTGATAAATATTTAGGCACTCTGAGCTCTTATTCCTTAGAAATACGTGTATCTGGGGCTTCCACTGTAAGACCTCCAAATGTGATCACAGAGCTAACTTGAGAGATCATGAGAGATTTAAACACATAAGTACCATTCAAAGCAATAACACTGTCCAAAAACATTTTTTTCCCTGGGAAGCAAGTCCTCCCCTGCACCCCCATTCCTTAATCTTGTATATACACATCTTCCATTGTCACATAACACTGGAAAGGGGACAACCTTCCCAAGTCAATGCACTGTCATTTCCTGCAGTCCTTGTTTTCGACTAGTAAGAGTGAGTAAATGATTTCTCAAACATTACAGTTTGAGGAGACATGGAACAACATGTAAGCATACTGTCTTGAGAAATATGTTCATATTATCTGTTGAATACATATAAAGTCAGGATTCACAGGAACCAGACACAGATTGAGAAATTAGGGATACCTTTTATTAGTTTATCATTTTTTTTTTCATTCAGCATGCCAGGATCTTATCTTGGACATCTCTCCTAGAAGATGAAGGGCTTTCCATCTGTCTTCCTTTCATTCATACAAATAATATTAATTACTTTTATCTTGGAGTAGTTCCTGTGCAGTGTCTGATGGTAATAAAGGGCATTTAACAAAAACTTAATTGAATTAAATTATATTTCTTTTCTGCTCTGTTGTGCAGCTTGTATCATATCACAAACTGTAATTCTACCGGCAACGTATGATTTAACAGAGCAGACTGTGTCAGAGAGAGTACACCATACCCACCCCCTCCCTCGCTCTCTCTCTCAGTTTCTCTGTCTCTGCCCTTTCACTGTGATAGTGTCTTCTCTCCAACCTAAAAGAAGTTCCCACATACCAAAACTTCTGTCAACAACTAAAACAGTACCTCTTCAAAAAATCCCTGTGCTCACTCCCACATAAGGATCCCATCACCTAACCTTCCTCTTTGCATCCACAGTTTCCACTAACCCTATTACATTTCTAAGACATCACTTGAACTATTGAGGACAGAGAACAGACATTGCAGATTTAACGACTGTCTCACCTATCCCAGTCAAACCAACATAAAAGATTAAGCAGGATTAGATACAGGACATTGTTGCCTAGTCTTTTTAAAGTGAATATTTTTCAAATACTTTATAACTCTCAACTGACCAGATTGTTGCCTCATATTTTTGGTCTGTTCCTTATAAAATGTGTGGTTTTCTAGCAAATCACTGAAGATTGAAGTCACTAAATAATGACATACATTTGAGTTTCAGACTTCGTATCCTTCAGCAAAAATGCATGCTAACATAAAACATGTTATTCAAGAAACTTTATAAGTTCATATGAGCAATACTTAAAATCTGTCCCTATCTTTGGGCCTTTGTCCCCCATTATTTTAGGCTTTGTCCAGATTTATTGCACTAACAGGTTGAGAGGTATGAAATACTTATATAAAACACTTCCAATTTCCCTATTTTTCTCTTATTTTTTAAGTTTTTATAGACACATGAATGTCACTGTATTTTACTGTTTCACTGCATTTATGTACTTTTTTATACTGTTTTAACTGTATTTTTCATTGCTAGATACTGTTTCATTACTCTAATTGCATCTTTATTGAATTACTTAACTGTAAACTGCTTTTTCATATTGAGAGCTGTCTGTGAGTGCTCTATCTGTCCTTTCCTGTGCATTTGTGCTTTTTGTGAAGTTTCTGTGTTCTAGTCAGGTATCAATATAACTGATTTGTTTGCAGTTAAAAGCATTCTCTAGAGTCCCCTTGCTCCTTTATCTGTTTAAAACTTTCATTTAGTGGCTACAGCTAGTAGCTGTAATAGTTTCCCTCCCCTCCCTATTGGTGTCTTGTTCTTATACTTGGTGGCTTTGTAGTTGCCCGCCCATACTGTAAATTTGATCTGGGACACTCCTCACAGTCTAGTGCCATTAGCTCATTCTACCTAATACAGAGGAAAACATTTGAGAGGGCCAACCCACTCAGGGTCTTAACCTTGAATTATCTTCTTTTCCTGCTGTCTCCTTTTCTACTTTAGTAAAAAAAAATCTAAGCTTGTTTCCTGCCTTTCCTGTAACTAGTCTAGTCCAGATACAGATTTGCTATATCCAAGACTGTTTGTAAGCTCCTGATCCCCCAAGCCTTTCTGTGTTGGAGGGAAGCCTTTCAGCTTATCAGTGGGAGTGGTACGTATGAGGTAGCCTATCTACCACATAAGGAGTGGTTTCTGGCCCAGAAATTGTAGTTGTTATCCGTTTGGCCAGTTTTTCCATCTCT
Source organism: Protopterus annectens (assembly GCF_019279795.1). Lineage (NCBI taxonomy): Eukaryota > Metazoa > Chordata > Ceratodontiformes > Protopteridae > Protopterus > Protopterus annectens. The sequence continues at coordinate 1,132,767,811 of NC_056744.1, read as the reverse complement.
CTCAACTTTCTGATTTAAAAGCCCGCATTTAATTTGTTTCCCCCTTTTCCTGTAACTAGTCTAGTCCAGATACAGATTTGCTGTATTCAAGATTGTTTGTAAGCTTCTGAGCCCCCCAAGCCTTTCTGTGTTGGAAGGAAGCCTTTTAGCTTATCAGTGGGAGTGGTAAGCACTAGGTAGCCTATCTACCACAAGAGCAGTGGTTTCTTGCCCAGAAACTGTAGTTTATTAGCCATTTGGGCAGTTTTTCCATCTCTCTCAACTTTATGGTTTAAAAGCCCGCATTTGCACTTGTTTCCCACCTTTCCTGTAACTAATCTAGTCCAGATACAGACTTGCTGTATCCAGGACTGTTTGTAAGCTCCTGAGTGGTGCCAAAGTCTGCTCTTCAATTTGTTCCTTAGATCTACAAGTTCTCTCCTCTCCTGCACTTATACTAGCTTATTAGTCTAGCACTTTACCAGACTTCTTGTAGCAATTATTGTAGCACACAAAAGTGCGACCAGCACTAAATATTCTACAAGGAAACAGATCCAGTACTTATTATCAATGCCCATGCCTCCAGGCATGTCTAAAAGTAGTTTCCTGTGCTTTCTCCTATTAACCTATTGAACTTGGGCATCCTGAGGCAATGTAGCAACTGCCTCATGTACACCGACAACCCTCTCATCTTACCTCCCAGTACTCAGACTTGCGAGAGATGTACTTATATATCCAAATCAGAAGCCACGCACTCTCCAGCCAAGACCGGAATAGCTGGTCAAGAGGAGAAGGTCAGCACTGGCACCACACCACATAGAACGCATAGCCCTCCAGAACACACACCAGCACTGCCTTCACATAAAAATACAAGCCACACACCCATCTTCATGGAGGCTCTCAATAAAAATCTATCCAAGCAGCAGAGACCTCCAAGGCAGAAACGCACTCGACCACCATAACATAACACTAATCATGAGACACATACCTCTCCTAAACAGTGTGCAACTCAATGAAAGCCCCTAAGGCAAAATAGCATGCCCAACACTCTAGTCATAGGTGACTCGATAGTGAGGCACACTGATGTCCCACTCACTAGGTTGAATAAAGAGAAAGTAACAGTCAGCTGCCTGTCAGGTGCCAAGATCTGTCACATAACACATGCACTCAGGTTCCTCAACAACAGGTACAAATATGACTCTGTCATTATACATGTGGGTGTGAATGATCTGAGACATATCTCCCTGGACTACATGAAAAGTGACACGGATGAGCTCTCAGATTATGCAGCCCAGGTGGGTATGACCCTAGCCCTGAGCAGCATCCTGCCATCACCCGGAATGATACCACAGTACAAGCAGAAAATGATTGATTTCAACAATTGGCTAAGTTTCTGGTGTCATTCTAAGGGGATCCAGTATCTGTGTGCCTGGGATGACATGACTGACAGACCTAGATGCTTTGCCAGAGATGGCCTACATCTGTCACCCCTGGGCTTCCGGATACTGTCCAAGGCTCTTCCCACCACTATAGTGCCTTTTTTTAGGTGGTGTTCCAAAGGACAAATTACCACCATAATGGCTACAAACAAATACAATCTGAGGGTCATGCTGCTCAATGCTAGAAGTCTAAATCTCAAAATGCACTCGCTCGAAGCACTCCTTAAAATGGTGAACATCAACATTTGTGCTGCAACAGAGACCTGGTTCAAGGCAGCAGAAAGCACCCCTTCAATACTAGGCTATAACTCATTCCACACCTTTCAGCCGCAGAAATTGGACAGAAGCTCCAAAAGCGGTGGTGTTTCTATATTCATAAAGGATGCATACACTTCCGGACTGGTAGCCCAACATAATGCATCAGAGATATTTCAGGTGCAGCTAACATTGGGTAAGACAGCGATTCAGGTCGTAGCCTGCTATAGGTCCCCAACCATGTCCCAAGACACACACTCCACGTGCCTAAGCACCCTGGAGAATATTAGGGTCCATCCTAACACTCTCTTACTAGGTGACTTCAACTACCCCTCCATTAACTGGGAAAACTACTCATGTACCAATACACTTGCCCATTGTTTCCTGGAGGTTATTAATTCCAATGCCCTGGACCAGCTCGTTCATACCCCCATTACAGGTAGCAACATCCTTGACTTGGTCATTACTAACATGGGCGACCATTGCTGTACACCAATAGGCAACTCCTCCCTGGTTAGATCTGACCACAAATTAATCACCTTGGAAATCCCCCCCCCCCCCTGCAAAGGTAACCACCATGAAAAACTTCTCCAAAGTTAACTTTGGGCTCCTAAAACCAGAGGTTGTTAACTTCACGGCAACCATGCAAATGGAGAATAGTTGTATGACTGCCAATTCATACACCAATGCACTGTACGAACATGTACACAGATGCATGGATCTCGCCATACACAATAGAACCAAGGCGCTCTCCTCCAAAAAAAGGAAGCCAGCCTGGTGGTCCCCTGCCATAAACAAACTCTACAACAGAACGAGGAAACTGAAGCAGAATACGGTAAAGTCCCAAGACTGGAAAAACTCCCTTATCAGCCTCAACAAAAAGTTGCGATCCCACATCAAATCCTCTAAAGCTAGCTATAAAAACAGAATTGCAGCAGATAGTAAAGACAACCACAAGGCCTTCTATAGTTATGTAAAGAATCTCCATAGCAATACCCAGATTTGCTCTGAGCTACTGCACAATGGTACCTCCTATACCGAGCCAACAGACATTGCTAGTATACTGGCCAACAGATTCAGTGCCAACTTTACCCCCTCCCCCCCAAAGGACCAATCACAATACCAGTAGATTGCCAGGCACCCAGTATTACTGCTGCACAGGTTAAAACAGCACTGTCCAAGGCCAAGAATACAGCTTCTATGGGACCTGACAATATCCCTGGCTGTGTTCTACATGAAATACAGAGTGAATTGGCACCTCATCTGTGTGCCCTGTTCAATCACAGCCTGTCCTTAGGCTTTGTCCCTACCAAATGGCGCACTGCTACAGTCATCCCTCTCCACAAAGGAGGAGCGACTACAGACCCTGAGAACTATCACCCCATTAGCCTGACGAGTCTTATATGCAAAGCTATGGAATGCATCATCATGGACCTAGTAAACAAGGATATAGGGAATCTCCAAACTATGGATTTCACACAGTTTGGTTTTGTGAAGGGTAGATCATGCCTGCTCAACTTGATTGACTTCTTTGAGTCAGTCACCAGAGCTGTGGATGAAGGCAAGGTGGTTCATACAGCCTACCTTGATCTGGCCAAGGCCTCTGATACCATTCCCCACTCAGGAATCATAGAAAAACTCACTAAGCTAGACATCAACCCCTATATCACTAGGTGGGTTGCAAACTGGCTCACAATAGAACCCACAATGTGAAAGTAGCTGGCTCCAAGTCAGACTGCTGACTAGTCATGAGTGGAGCCCCACAGGGTTCAGTCCTGAGTCCTCTCCTGTTTGGTATCTACTTCTCTGAAGTCCAGGCCAACACAAAGGGACTCTGGCTGACAACGTTCACAGACAACTGCAAGTTGGGAACTATTATTAGTTGGGAGCTATTAACTCCCCAAGTGATGTTGACATTGTACAGAATGGCCTCACTGAGACCAAAGACTGGTGTCAGAACCATGGCCTTAAGCTCAATGCCAAAAAATGTGTCGTCATCCCCTTTGGGAAAAACCTGGTTCCCATGAATTAACACATTGATGGTAGTCCACTAAACACAGCAGGCGTTATAAGAGATCTGGGAACACAGGTTGACAGCAACCTCTCTTTTGATCACCACATTGCCACTGTGGTCAGAAAGTCCTTCTATGTGGCACATCTCATTACTAAGGGTTTTGCATTCAGGAAGAAAGAGGTCATTGTCTCCCTCTACTCTTCCCTCATTAGGCCAATCATCGAGTACAATGCCCCATTTGGCATGTACTTCACTAGACACCTGCAACAACTGAAGAGGCCACACAAGTACCCCACAAAGAGGATCCTAGGCCTTAAACAGTTGTCCTATATGGACAGACTCAAAAAACTCCAACTATTCTCTGTCTCATATCGCCTACTTAGAGGCGATCTCTGCTTGACTTACAAAGCCATATCTGACCCAGCTCTGTTAGAAATGCTACATCTAAAGAAATCCAATCCCTCCACAACACATGCTCCAGAGACCTCAACCTCATTACCACATATTAATAGAACATGCTGGAGGGACAGGTTCATAACCCAGAGACTGCCCATGCTATGGAATAGACTTCCCATATAGGTCAAGCAAAGCACCTCGCTGACCCTCTTCAAGAGAAATATCGATGAGTGGATGGGAAATAGGAAATTCACCCTGGGGATAACTCCAGTGGCTCTACTCGATAGAAGCACTGGGAACTAAGATCAGGTGGCACTATGCCAGGGTAATCCTATGGCTAGGCTTGTAAAGGACCCAGGGCCATTAGTCTAGTAAACACCTATGAACTTATGAAGTACAGTATTAACTTTGTATTACTCTAAACAGAACTGATAATTCTTCTTCCAAAGTTTCATATACTCTTAAGCCTATAACTGTCTCTAAAAATATACATATTTTCTAGGTGTTTTATACATTGTATTACTTTCTATACTGCATGTACTATCATAAATTTATTCTGTATGTACTACTGTGAATTTATTCACTTGGGCTGTACGTGAAAATGGCCAGCTTTAATCAGTGTACTACCTCCTTAAAAAAATGTAAATAAGATAAAAGTATATAAAATGTAACTTCATTCACAGCATCACCTATATGTCCACCTCTAGAACAAAAAAAGTTAAAAAAATGACATAGTATGCCAAATAAATTCTCCATATCTGACCTCTGAGAGGCAAAAAGTGAAGAAGGAATCCATATATATGTTTGTTTAGTGGGGTATTGCAATAATCAGAACTGAATGCATTGCAGGCAAAACCCATATGAAAACACATTCACTGTTAGACAATAACAATAGTCATAACAATATTAACCAGAAAATAGTCTAAACTATTAAATGAGTTATGTGTGGGATGGAAAAAAGCTCTCTATCGTTGGGGTTTGAAAGATAATATCATGTATGATAGGTCAGGTGACAGTCAATCTCAGCGAGAAGTGTTCTCTGAGAAATCATATCACTACCATCCCAAGGTGTGTGTGTATTTCTCACCTGTTAAACTGTTCCACATTCTAGTCACCACTAATGATGATGATGCTTTAAATGTAGAGGGATGGAGCCCTGACTGTGACACAGAGGGCCCAAATTTGATTAGTGGCACAAGTGCTGGAAGAGTCAGGAGGTTGGGATGGGAATGAGCAGCTTATGTCACCTTACTCATTCTGGGGAAGGGACTGGAGTCTTGCAGTGCAATCAGGAAACGCTGTGGTGGAGACCCTGATATGCCTCCCTGATTGTGCATAAGACACCACTTCAGTAAGAGGGGTGTCTGAGTGAATTGATATCCTGGACAATGATGTTTACATTATGTTCATTTCACCCAGTTAAGCTTTCCTTTCCCCATGTCTTCAAAAATCTCTGCCTCTACTTGCAGATGCCAGTCCTCAAACTCCACTTGGGACTGGGTGTTCTGGATAGTTGCTACCCTATTTCAACCTCCAAAATTATTAAGAGTTTTTACAGTACATAGGAAGCGTGGATCTGTATTAGAATCTCGTGGACTACGACTTCAGAGCGTGCCACAGCAGTGGAACTATGTTCATTTGAAACATCATTGATTTTCTCATAGCTAGAGATCAAATCAATTATCCACAATTTTTCCTCCTTTATGTGTCTTCTACATTTCACGTGGTTGATTATCTGATCGATTTGGACTGCCTAAGACCTACTGTGTTGGTCTCTGGCACAGGTGTTGACTGGTTTGCATTCTACCTCTTAGGAATACTCAGACGGTGTTCTCTCACGTTTTTTTGGTTTCTAATACCATGACGAGAATGGACCCCCTTCCTAAGTCAGGGTATGATTAAAGTTCATGAAATTAGTATTATTTCAATCTTTGATATTAGCCAAAAGTGATCTTCTCAGCGCCTGCAATTTGCCCAGAATTCCTTCTTTCATATACACTTACATTTATTGGTAGCATATCTAAATATGATTGTAAATTCTTCTTGTTAGACCTGTTGCTCCTATTACTATTAGAATGATCTGAGTATATTTCTTCCACATAGCTCTCATTGCTCCATACAAATCCTGATATGTTACAAATGTATGTCTCTCTGTACACAAGACACTGTAATCACTGTGTGTAGCAACTTCAATGATCAATGCTACTTTTCTCTTCTTTTCATGGACTACTATATCTGATTTTTGCAGATGTATTTTTTGAAATGTTGGTAATAGTTAATCCCATGTGATATGAACTTTATCATTTTCTACAATGCTTTGTGGTTCATGTCTCCAGTGCTTCACAATTACTTCAATAGTGTAATGTTTGCACAATCCCTGATGCAACAGTCTTGCCAAATTATTGTGCCTTTCAGTATACAGGCCCTCTGCTATGAGTGTATCACACCCAGCAGCAAGATGTGCAACTCTTTCCAGTTCTTTTTTTACAGAACCTACATTTGTCTGTTTTTCCCACGTGTTCAATGGACTTTCTAAACCAACATGTATATAGTCCACTCTCCTGGACAGCCATTATTAATCTTTCATCTTTTGTTTTCAGTTCATCTTGCCCTAATGATTATTCCATTTCTATATTAAATCTTGATCAACGTGAGGATGCTCCAGGAGATCTCTAAACTTGCCACAATATTTATGCATTTTGCACATTACTTTCCTTCTCATCTGAGCCTTCTCCTTATATTTTTTCTTTTGGTTTTTTTTGGGTTTTTTTGACATATTCAGTTGCTGCCTGATTTTTATCTACTTCTGGTTTGATTTTCATTCCTGCTTGACACTGATATGCTTCTGCTAAACTAAACAGAGAAGTCAGCTTAGACTTCTCATGTTTTAAAACGTTCACTGTGTTTGGATCTGATGAGGTCAGTAGATACAGTGGACATAAAAAGTTTACACACCCCTTTTAAAATGCCAGATTTTTGTGATATAATAAAATGAGACCACAATAAATCATTTCAAAACTTTTCCCACCTTTAATGTGACCTATAATGTGTACAATTCAATTGAAAAACAAACAAATCTCTTAGGGGAAAAATATAAAAAATAAAAACCATACAATATGCTGGTTGCATGTGTGCACACCCTTAAACTAATACTTTGTTGTGTGTACACACCCTTAAATTAATACTTTGTTGAAGCACCTTTTGATTTAATTACAGCATTCAGTCTTCTTGGGTAGGAGTCTATTAACATGACATATCTTGACTTGCCAATATTTGCCCACTCTTCCTTGCAAAAGTGCTCCAAATCTGTCAGATTGCGAGGGCATCTCTTGTACACAGCCCTCTTCAGGTCATGCCACATATTTTCCATTGGATTTAGGTCTGGGCTCTAGCTGGGCCATTCCAAAACTTTAATTTTCTTCTGGTAAACCCATTCTTTTGTTGATTTGGATGTATGCTTGGGGTCATTGTCGTAATGAAAGGTGAAATTCCTCTTCAGCTTTCTAGCAGATGCCTGAAGGCTTTGGGCCAAAACTGATTGGTATTTGGAACTGTTCATAATTCCCTCCACCTTGACTAAAGCCCCAGTTCCAGCTGAGGAAAAGCAACCCAAAGCATGATACTGCCACCATCATGCTTCACTGTGGGGATGGTGTTCTTTTGGTGATGCGAAGTGTTGTTTTTGCGCCAAACATACCCTTTGGAATTGTGGCCAGAAAGTTCAGCCTTGGTCTCATCAGACCATAACACATTTTCCACATGTTTTTGGGAGACTTGATGTATTGTTTTGCAAATTTTAGCTGGGCCTGGATGTTTTTCTTTTTAAGGAAAGGCTTCTGTCTTGCAACCCTAGCCTATAGTCCAGAGATATGGAGAATATGGAAGATTGTTGTCACATGTAGTACACAACCAATACTTGCCAGAAATTCCTGCAGCTCCTTCAATGTTGCCGTAGTCTCTTGGCAACCTCCCTGACCAGTTGTCATTGTCTTTTCATCAATTTTGGAGGGACATCCAGATCTTTGCAATGTCATTGTTGTCCCATATTTCTCCACTTTTTGATGACTGCCTTCACTGTGTTCCATGGTATACCCAATGCTGTGGAAATTTTTTGTACTCTTCTCCTGACTGATACCTTTTAACAATGAGATCCCTTTGATGCTTTGTAAGTTCTCTATGAACCATGCCTTTTACTGTAGCAGGCAACTGAGTAAATGTCAGGAAAATCCTACTAGGACAGCTGAACTTTATTTGTGGTTAATCAGAGTCTCTTTAATTGATGGCAGGTGTGTACCAAAGAAGAATGAATGCTGTAATTAAATCAAAAAGTATTAGTTTAAGGGTGCACACACTTATGCAACCAGCTTATTGTACATTTTTTTATTTTTTATATTTTCCCCTAAAACATATTTGTTTGTTTTTCAATTGAATTGTACAGGTTATAGATCACATTAAAGGTGGGAAAAGTTTTGAAATTATTTATTGTAGTCTCATTTTTATATCACAAAAACCTGGCATTTTAACAGGGCTGTGTAAACTTTTTGTATCCACTGTATGTATGCAGTCCCATGATTGTAAATCTATGCATGTAATCAGTTTCAAGGAATATACAATCTTAGTAGACACTGATTTTTATATATAATTTGCTAAGCATTAATTGTTATAATCATTAAGTATTTTCTAGTTTACCTGTCCAACTGATCCGATACCTTTTGGGGACAGACAATCACCCCAAACTGTAAGCTATTTATTTATTTATTTATTTATTTTACATTTATTAATCGGGGAAGTCTGGTTGGGCATAAAGACCCCTTTTCAGTGGACGCCTGGAGAGAAAGTTCCAGTACATGCATTACAATCAAAATCTTTTAAGTTATATAACATAAACAATGTCAGGCAGAATACAATTAAAATTAATTTTACAATTTCAAAACAGATAAAGATAGTAACTATTCATGCAGTAGAAAGGCCTTGTATAGCAGTTACACTCTATATAGTTAAATAAATAACTACGCAGTAGGATAGATTTCACAATACAGAGTTCTGAGTTATTTACAAAGGGTGGAAAGCAAAAGGTTGATTTAATTTTGAGATAAAAATGAAATGAGTTGTAAAAGAGTTATGAGAGGCATAGATAGGAGGTGGTCTGGGTGAAGACAGGGTGACAGTTGGTAAGAAAGTAGAGGAGAGCGGAGGTATCATGGAAGAGGGGGAAGAAAGTTATACTTATCCTGGAGATGTACAGCTACAGAGCCAGGATGTTGTTGAGACGTGTTCTCTTAGATGTGTTTTGAATGCCTCCTGGTTTTATAGAAACCTGAAAGGATGTGGGAGGATATTCACCAGGTTAGCTACAAGTCTGAGTATAAGTAGGTTCCCGAGGCATTTTGTGCTTTAGTGACGGAGAGGAGCAGGCAAGTTACGAAAGGAAGAGCAAATTGGTTTAAACCTGGACTTTTTCTCTAGATGTCAAGGCAGTTTTCAATATTTATTTATTTGTCTCTGTTGACTGGGAAAGTCTGACTGGGATAGAAATGTCCTTTTTCAGCAAATGTCTGGAGAGAAAAGCTCCACATTTACATTCTTAAGTTACAAGTGTCCAAAGTACATAGACATTTTTACATTGTAGATGGTATTATGTCTTGGATTACTACAGAAATCAAGTAAACACGGTAGTTGACAGAACAGAAAATCAGAAAATACTATGTCCACAAAGAAAAACAGTAAAACAAATGAAAAAAAAAAACATTCACTTACATTTGAATTTAGTTTGGAAGTTACAAAGTGGATGTAAAAATGAGAGAGAAAAAAGTAAACATGTAGCAGAGAAGAGAGGAAAGCAATAGAAAAGTATTGATTGTTTACAGTAGGAGAGAAAAGTGAAATTGTACTACGCTCATAATCAAGATGGGTTCCTCATGTGATGAGTTAGGAAGGAGGGGATATGTTTTTGTTGCAGGGGCAGTAGCTTAATAAGTTACTTTGGTAGGTATTAACCAGGTGAAGAGCAGAGGCAAGAGTGCTGTAGGTGCTGTTTTAGTAGGCTTTTAAAGCATTTGTCATTTTCTATATGTTTTAACTGTAGTGGAATGGAGTTCCATAGTTTTGTACCATAGTAAGAGTACAGTGAGTTACATGCAGAGTTTTCTGATTTACTTACAACTAGGAGGGATTTGTTATTGGAGCATAGTGTTCTGCTACTACTGTATGGTTCAGAGTCAATTATCTAAAATGTCAATTATTCGAACATAGCCTTCCAAAGTTTTCGGGTAGGAAAAATCATAAAGTCTGAATATGTAAACATCATACATATGCGCTTGTGTGTGTTTTGTGAGCTTGTACTACAATAACATACTGTACCATTTTGTACTTACAGTAATTATTTTTATTTTTCTTAATTAATGTTCATCAAAAACATTTTTAGAAGTTTTTTATCCAGTTCAATTATATGCTTGATTATCCAAAGAATTTGATTATCTGAACTACCCTAGGTCCTAATTAGTTCAGATAATCGACTCTTTACGCTATGTTTTTTAGAGAGGCGCAGCTATCTGGTTTATGGTTGTAAGCTGTAGTGAGTTAAGAGTAGGTTAGCTGGTTTAGGAGTACCAGCCAGTTTAGTTCCTTCAGGGCCATGCAGTGATGGATTTTGGTGGTAAAGTATGTGGCAAACTTAGCTACTTTATTATAGTATGTTTCAAGTTTGGCCATGAGGGCATTGTTAAGATTTGTGAAAATGGGAGATGCATACAAAAGAGTTAGGAGTAGGTAAGTGGATGTTATGGATCTTCTTGTGGATATTGCAAGATATTGCTTTGTTCTATCTAGGGACCCTAGTTTCTTATGAGTTTATTAATAGCTTGGTGAATATGTTGCTGTTATTTGAGTTTGTTATCTGTGATTACTCAAAGCAGTTTGACTTCCATCCCAGTTTCTATTACTGTATTGTCAGATGAGACAATATGGAACTTATTTTTCAGATCATAATATTGTTTTGGTATAAAGGGCATATGTTTGGTCTTTTTTGCATTTAGGAGTAGGTCTGCAGTGCTTAGCCAGGATTCTACACAGGAGAAGGACTCATGAGTGGTTCCTTGGAAGGTTTTTAGTGTTGAGGCAGAGCAGATTATGGTTGCATCATCTCCTTACTGAACTATGTTTGCCTGTTTGGTGGCAGTATGGAGGTTGTTATTAAATATGTTAATTAGTAGTGATCCCAAAATTGAGCCTTGTGGAACTCCAACTGTGACTGGGAGGAAGGAGGAGAACTCATGCTTCCATTTTACTGATTGTTTTCTATTTAGAAGAGCAGTTGTTCTGCTATGACTGGGTTGGAAACCATACTGGGTTGTTGACAGAAAATCGTGGACACTAAGATGTTTGAGGAGTTGGGAGTGAATACATTTTTCTAGAATTTGTGCTAGTGCTGGCAATATAGCTATAGGTCTGTAGCTGGAAAGGTCAGCTGAATTTCCTCCTTTATGTAGTGATATTATGAATTATTTTTTCCAGGTACTTGGGACTTGGCTTTCTCTTATTGATCAGTTAATTAGTATTAAGGCAGGGATGGCTAGAACATCTGCAGCAAGCTTCAGATAGTCTTTTGGCTGGTTATCAGCTTCTAAGGTTGTTGATTTGAGGTTTAATACATTTTTTTTATGGTAGCAGTTGGGACTGATTGGAAAGAGAAAGTTATTGTGTTGTTGTTATTTAAGGTTGGGATAGTGAAGGTGGTAGACGAGTTTTGTTTAGTTAGAGAAAGTATAGTGTTTATAAAGTGGGATTTGAACTGGGTTCCTGTATTGCTGATGTGGTTATTAGTTGTTGGTGAGTGAGTTGTTGTTTGACCATGGAGCAAAAGTTTGTTTACAGAACACCAAAATAGTTTGGGATTGTTTTAGTGTGGAATTTGGAGGTTGGAGAAATAGTGGGTTTTGTCATTGGTCATTAACTTCTTTGCAAGATTTCTTAAGTATCTAAGGTGTTGGTAGCTGGAATGGGTTTTGTTTTTGGACAAGCTATATCTCTTTGGAGGACCCCCTGCCTTGTTTCTTTTGTTAATCAGGCAGCAGGGTTTGACCTGACCCTCTTTGTTCTGAGTGATGCATGGCTGTTTAGGAAAGTATTATTGAAATGGGTTACTGCATCATCCAGTGGCATGTTTTTTAGGATATTCCAAATTTTGCATACCTGTCTATATGTTTCCTGTTTGCACATGATTAGATGGCTTCTGTTAGCATAAGTAGGTAGGTGGTCACTGATAGTGTCAGCTAGGCAGCCAGAGGAGCTTATGTTATTTGGCTTATTTGAGAAGATCTAAACTAAGGTGGATTCCTTTTTTGTGTTTTTTGTACTCTTGTAGCCTCATTTACCAAATGAAAGAACCTAAACAGATTCATTCATGGTGTGGTTGTACCATTTGGATCTTAGTTTATGTTGAGATCACCCATTATGACTATTTCGTGGGGTATATTGTCAGTTAGCCACAGCAGTAGATGTTCTTCAGTGCTTGTGTTTTGTCCTGGTGGGATGTAGAGTCCAGTGATAAAGGTGCTTTTTCTGTTATTAAGTTTGAGAATTGTTATTAGATATTCTGCATTGTAAAGTATGAGTTGAGGTTAAGTTCTAGGGAGTTTTTGTATATAACGGCTATCCCCCCACCTCATTTGTTTTGTATGTCAAGTCTGAAAATGTTATATGCTGCGGGCAGTATTTTGTTGCCTTTATGTGTGGTTTTAGGCAGGTTTTAGTGACTACGACTATATCTGGGGAGTAGTATTTGAGTTTTACATGGAATTTTTGGAGTATATTGCAAATCTTAGGTTGATATTAAGTTATTATTAAGTCAAATTTATTGGTAGTTAGTGGTGAAAGGCTTGTGGGGGGGAGGGTGTTGATACATTATGTGACAGAGTAACAGAGCCGGGGTTTGGATGAATGTCACTTCTGAGTTTTAGGTGAGTCTTGGAGAGATAGAGACTGAAGTACAATTTAAATTTGTTTGTGTTTTTAAAGTGGAGATGTACTGATGTTAGGATAGTTTGTACATATTTGTAGCTAAAGATGCTGTAGAGATTTACATGGTATATTTTAGGTGAGATGAAAAAGGAGGGTGATGTTATGAATCGTATATGTAAGTGAGAGATGGTGGATGAGTTAGTTTTGGCTGAGATGTGAGTCTGATAGCTGGTTATGGTGAGCAGTACTATTGAGATTAAATGTAGGTTTTTAATGTTGTATGGTATAAAGAGTGGCAGGGTGAGTTGGAGAGTGTGTGAGGTTTAGTGGCTTGTGAATGATAGATGGTTGGAGGGTGTGTAGCCCTGTATCTTTAATACTAGAAAATTGTGAGCTGGATTGGCAGTTGCGCTTGGACGCTTTCTGTCTTCCTGGCCTTAACACTAACTGCAACATTGCCCCAGTTCTTAAATTAAAAAGTTATTTCAGGTAAAACCTATTGTTACTATATAGTTATCTCTGACTTTAGGTCTGACCCGGACACTAGGCAGTACATATTTGACGACTTGGCAGTCTTGTGTGGTTTGTAGCACCTTGCACTAACATATTGGGTCTAGCTAGTTGACTTGACCGTTTACTATTCAGGGTTTGCTTAACCTAACATTCAGGTTTTCAAACTAGTCTTAGTTGTCTTAGTAGGAAGACACAATGGATTCTCACGTGCAGAATCTTTTAGGTCGCACGTGTTTCCCGCAGGGCAAAGGATATTTTTCCCCTCCCCCCCCCCCTTCCTTCTTTTTCCTTAGTCCTGCATGGCTATAACACAAATAGAACGTTTAATAAACTAAGCCTGAGCAAATATGGGCAGTATTTATTCCTTATACACACCTCACATATGGCATATTTGTTTTTAATGTTTTAATTGAGTATCAGAGTATATTTTTCGATAGATCTACTTACACATTTTGTAGAGTAGTTTATTGTAAATAGTAATGATATCTGTTTATTGTCATCCATATTATTGTTAAGTCGCTGAGATCTTTTTTCATATAATTGAATCTATTTCCTATTGTTGTTTGTTATTTTTAAAAATGATTTTAAATGTGGGATTCTTTTAAGTTCTAAGCACTTTGTATGTGTTTTTAAATACAACTGTTCGGTAACAGGAAACAGGAATATGTCATTTCCTGATGTAGTATTTTTAAATGGAGTGTTTTTTGTTTAATTTGTTTCTCTGAAGAAGCTGCAGTGGTCTGTGGCGAAAACGCTCTTTTGGTTTGTTCAAAATAAAAGCGTTTAGAAGCTTTTTGACTCGGAGGCGTTTCTGTCTGCAAACAAGGTTCCTCATTGTGTACGTTTTGGTCTGACTTGTTTGAAAGTAGTTTTTGGAGTTGGAGAGTGTGTGAGGTTTAGTGGCTTGTGAATGATAGATGGTTGGAGGGTGTGTAGCACTCGATGTGGTGAGTTTCATGTGATGAAGAAGATAAGACGTGCAAGTGCGATGCATTAGATTTATGTAGAGAAAGAAAGATGACTTGTGGGGTGGAAGAGTAGTGGTGATGTAAAGTTAATCAGGAACAATGAGGGGAGTTATCAATGACTGAGGGGGTGAGGGGATGGCTGGTAAAGCTTGTAGTTTTGAAAAACTGCTAGTAAGTGTGAGTATGATAGGGTGAAATAAAGTAAATGTGGGTTTGAAAAAGATCCAGAAGGTAGGACATTGAGTGAACTTTTGAAGTATCCCTTACCGAGTTTTATTCACATTTGTTCATGTTTCACTGCAGATCATTCATCAATTCACAAATATTTCTAAACGTCCACCTGCTCAAATTCCTTTATATCACATTCCTATCCCAGATTGATATTTTCTTGGTGCTGAGGTTTTCCTTTAAACATTGTTTCTGCATAGTTATCAAAACCAAATGACATTCTTATATTATCTGAGAAAGATTTAACCAGTTGTAGTTGTGCTTTTAATTCCTCATTTGATGAACTATGCAGTTTTAAGTCATCCACAAAAGTAGATGAGATGTCTTTAAACAAGATTGTTTACTGTGAGTCAATCTGTAACCATGGCTTAATCTGCTGAGTAATAATATAAATATAAATAAATAAAAATAGTAATAATAATAATAATAGATGAAGGGAAAGAAAACAGCAGTGGTGACAGAGAATCACTCTGGAATATACCCTTTGAATTTTTATCCCTAGGATAATAATTTCCCCTTTGTCATGGTTTAACTGCAAAGTGGTTTGCCACTATTTCATAGTTGCTGTATTGTAACTGATTAATATAGGGCGTATCATATACATCTGTAAGTACTCCTTTATCCATGAATCTGGGATGCTGTCAGATGCATTCTTGTAATCTGTCCATGCTATATTTACATTCTTCCCCTTTTTACAATTCTCTATTACTGTTTTATTTAGCAACAAATGATCCTTTGTTCCGCATGACTTTCTTTTGTTACCATTTTGTTCTATTGCCATAATTGATTTTTTTTCTAAATTAATTGCAATGTGTAGCTTGTAAATCATCAGAAGGCAAATTATTGGTCCATAGTTTTTAGAATTGCTTGTAGGTTCACTCTTAAGGAGGACTATAGTTTTTCCTGTTGTTAACCAGGTTGGTGTCCATTCATGATGCTCATATAAAGAATTCTTACTCTCAACTAAATCTTTGTGTACAGATGTTGATACTTTTAGCCAAAAGTTAGATACTGCATCTGGGCTTGGGATTTTCCATTAAGGAGTTCTTCTTAATTTCTGGCCATTACTTACTCCCATTTCATATCCTCTACATTAGAATTTCTTACTGTTTCTTTTAAATTTTCTAACCATTCAGCATCTTTGTTATACTCTACAGGGTCTTCATAAATATTTCTCCAAAATGTGTCTATTTATTCTTTTTGGCGGTAATTATTTTCCTTTTGCTTAGTTTCTCAGTTCTCTAGAAGACTTTTTTTGAGTTATCAATGAATTTGTTATTTGGTACATTTGCTTTGTATTAATTTGCATATCTTCTAAGTTGTTCTGCCTGTGCTGATAGTTTTAGTTTATTATTTGCAGTGGTATGTGATAGA